>NW_013543455.1:137666-166596 GCF_000499545.2 Eimeria tenella
TGGTAGGCATCCTACACGCCCGTAGTTAGTTGCGGGCACAGCAATTGCACAGTTGCAGCTATTTTTCTCTTTTGTCTCGTCGTGAGATTCTAGGTGGAAGGCGGAACGCTCCGCTACTCCACTGAAAGTTCACGCAATGGGAGACCACTGCTGGCCGCTGTTCGTTTGGCCTTTCCTAACCATTCCTCCCCATGATTTTCTTGTATTACGGTCTGTTTCAGCTCCCCTTCCGTCTAGGTTACAAATCTACTAGCTGGGGAGAAGTTGCAGAAAGGCTCTAGCAGCATAGCAGCATAGCTTACCAGCAGCCACACCAATTCACTGCGCAGGCAGCCAGACAGGACTTCAAGTAAGGCCCTCTAGCTAGTATGGGGCTCCCACGCAGCAGAAGGGCAAAAATTAGGTAAAACCCGCATCAAAATATATTCTTCGTCCTGACCATGAAAAAAATATAAACTTGCTGCGGGCAGGCCATCGGCGCTTTAGTAAAAAGGGCACGGGGAGCCCTGCGCGTCGGCTGCAGTACCTGTGGTGCGTAGCACTACAATGTCGCTCCAGCACAACCCATAAGGTTGGGACATTTAATATTATACTCACGAATCATTCTTAGAAAGTTTATAGTTTGAGAAGCCTAGCTGTTGCAGCGGACTTCGCAGGGTGTTTGGGTGGAAGGCCACAGGTCGGGGCTACCTGTGTCAAGTATGTAGCGGACACGCATACCGAAGCATACGCAAGTCCTGGGTGAGGACAGAAGAATAGCAGATTTGGGTATATTTGGATTGCTCAACCGTAGATGGGCCTGAAAGTAGCGGGAAGAGTAATCATGTAAAGGGGAGGCGAGGCCGCGCTCAGTACGGTGCCCACCACTAACCACTGAAGCTCCAGCACGCTGTTTTGGAGAGCATCAGTTTTTAGAACAAGGTATCGCATATATTAATATTTATTATTTCAATGGTCCTAGCTCGTGAAGGTGAAGACACGCTCGGATTCTCCGCGACCTGTACGTGGATGCCACAAAAAGCTAGGAGCCTCACAACAACAGAGCGACAGTACCAGCAACAACATCTGCAGCCATAGTGAACAGTAGTGACAGCCGCATGGAAAGCGTTGCCAGAGAGAGTTGCAGCGCATTCGGGGGCGAGAGGCAGCATCAGCGTTTGATGCCAGTCCGTGGTATACCCCCCAAAGCGGTGGCGTGCGAAGGCGAGAATCAGTGACGCAGTGGAGATCGGAGTCTGCTGTTTGCCGCCAGATCTCTGAGGAGTTTTAGGGTTCGAGCGACGCAGCATGAAAGATCCTGCCATGCGGCATGCACTGACAGAAGCGCCAGCTGACGCAGCGCAGCAACAAGACGAACAGCTGCGAGCAGCCCACCGTCAAGAGAGGCGAAAGTAGCGCATCCATCATCAGCTATGGCAGATGAAGACTTTTTCTCCCTTCTCCTCAGCAACCATATTGGGGGAGGAAGCGGGATGCCCCCTGACGAGCTACAGCAACAACAACTGCTCCTGCAACGTCGCCAACGTCGACTTCAGCAGCAGCAGCTTATGCAGCAGCAACAGCAGAATACCAGCACTAGCACTAGGGAAGGACGAAATGAAGAGGGCATGACTCAATGCCATGCCAGGCTTGATCGCCGCGCACGATCAGCTGTTCGCGCAAACGCATCAGAAACAAATGGTGAGCGCTGGAGTCCACTGCAGCGAATACAGGCGAAAGTGCTGGGAGGCCAGCAGCATCAGGGGATGGAGCCGCTCACGGAACAGAGACGCAAGTCGCGATCGAAACGGCAACACAAGCAGAACACGGGGGGAAAGCAGCAGCAGTACCTGCAGCTCTCAAATGGAGGGGAAATTCGCCATTGTGCAAGAGAATCCCATTGGATTATTCACAGCGACAGGAAAAGCGGCCGCGGCAGCACCTCAAGCATAAGTGGCAGCAGCGCCCCTGGCATAAGTGGCAACAGCAGCTGCACTTCCAGAAAATCGAAGTGCTCGAGGCAAACGGAGGCAAATCGCCGGTGGAGGTTCAGGAGCAGCAGCTGCACAGGCAGTGCACTACACTGCAGCAGCGAAAGCAGTTACAGTAGGAAAGGAAGCAAGGGTAGGTGCCAAGATGGAGGCTGCAGGCCCTGCAGAGACAGGAGGGATGACAGGAAAGCTCCTGATGAAAGTTTGACTAGGAACCAGATAGAGTCAAGCAGCATCGATGAATGCAGTAGCAGCAGCAGCAGCAGCAGCAGCAGGCCATGCCACAGCAGTCGCCGTACTCGAACCTGCTCTAATTCCTCAGCCTGGAAGAAACAGAACCATCGACGAGAGCCGAATGTAGAACAGCCAGAAGAGCTGCTGCAATGCCGACAGCAAAAGCTGCACCAACAGGATCACAACCAGCTCCAACGTCAAAGTGACAGGAGCGGCAGTAGCAAAGATTCAGTTGCGTCCTTGATCTCCCGCAGTCGTCGCCTTCTGTTAGGAAACGCTTCGAGACTTCGAGAGCGACGGCAGCATCAGCACCCATTGCATCAGCAGCAAGAAGAACATCTGCGCCGAGAACAGTTGCCGCAACATGTTGCGCTGCAGCCAAAGGAGTGCATTCAACAAGAACGAAAATATCCAGCGCGGCAGAAACGCAACAGCAGCCTCAGCAGTACTGGAACAAATACAGTCAACAACGACAGCGACTTCAGGAATCGCAGCAGCAAACTGAACCTTTTCACAGTGCCCTACCACCAAGGCAGGGACACGCAGATGCCTGCCAGAGTCCAGGAGCCGCAGCCACAACAACACAATCTAAAGCTGCTGCAGCGTCAAGAGCCATCCCACCAAAAGCAACAGGAAAAAAGTGGAACAAAACTTCGAGAGATGGAAGATGCAATACAGCAGGCAAGGCTGCTGCTGCTACAGCAGCAACAACAACAGCTCCAGGAGCTCCAGGTGCAGCAGCGGCTCCTGCAGCAACAACAGCTGCAGCACCAAAAGGCCGAGGCCGAGTTAAGAGAAAGGGAACACCAGCTCCAGCAGGCCGAGATCGCGCTGCGTTCGGAGCGACGGCAGCAGCAAGGAGCAAACAACATGCGACAGCAGCGTCGTGCTGTGGCAGCAGCAGCTGCTGTTAGCGTGCTTCAGCAGCAGCTGCATTTGCTCCGAGTTTTACTACAACAAAATCTACGAGACGCTGCAACATGGATAGAGGGCAGCCTAACGCGATTCAAGTCTATTTGTGACAGACAGGCAAGCTAATTTTTCGGCTTGGATGTAAAAACTGCAGATTTGAATCATCGAGCTGAGGCGCTGCCCTACGTTGGCTTGCTGTTGGTGCTGAGTCAGGTTGGAGCAGCTGCAGCAGCAGCAGAAGCGGAAGCAGTTGCGGCTCACAACCAGCAGAAGAAGCACCTACAGCAACGCATTGCCGTACTTCAACTTGAGCTGCAGCAGACTGCGGAAGCCAAGCAGGAGCAAGAAGCTCTCGTGAGCTGCCGAGCTGATTCCTCGACGCGGCCTAATGAAGATTAAATGTATTATTTGCCAATTGCACTGACGACGTCTCAAGACTAAATTCTCGAATTTTGAATTTGTGTCTTAGGTAGAAGCGCTGCGAAGAGAGAAGGAGGAACAGCGTCACGCAGCAGCAGCAGCAACAGCTGAGCAGGTCAAAGAGAGCCTGCAGCAACAGCAGCTGCTCAGACAGCAGTTCCAGAAGCAGATCACGGAGCTCTCTAGTGTTCACCAGAGGCAGCTGCAGGAAGCGCAGCAGCAACACGAAAAGAAGCTGCAGCAGCAGCTAAACAAGCACCAGGAAACGGCGAACAGCGAAAGAGGACAGCTGCAGCAAAAGCTGCAGGAGCTTCAACAGGCGCTTGAGACTATCAAGCTACAGAGGGAAGAGGTGCATTCCTCTTAGCCCCGGTCCTTCAACTCAGGATTGCTGTAGCTGCTGCAGCTGTAGACCTCATCACCGCGGTTGTGATTTCTGATTCCTAGTATGCTCCTGCGATTTTTTGTATGCAGGAAAGGGCAAAAGAAGAGCACCAGCATCAAGCGAAGGCAGCCGAGTTAAGAAAGTTGAAAACGTGCAACAATCTTCTGCGTGAGCAAGTACAACAGCAGGAACAGCAGCTGCAGCAGCATCAACAAAATCTGGGGCTGCTGCAGCAGCGAGCCGAGAAGGAAGTGCAGCAGCAGCGCGAGAAGCAACAGGAGCACGAACAGCAAATGATGCAGGCTGTGGAACAGCTGAATGCTGCGGTTTCCCACAAAGAGGCAAGAATAAAGAGTCTGCAGGAGGAGACCGAAGCTGGTAAACTCCAGCTGGAAAGGTAGCTAATCCTATGGTTTTAAATCCTGGAGCAGACGACTATGACCTTGGCCCTACACCCCTGCTGAGTCACTCAACAATATCGGCAGCAAGCCATACCACAATTTCCTACGTGTTTCCTCTTCCCCATTAGGGTGGGAATGTCTGTACGATGTTTGAATATACTGGTGTCAGTAGTGCTTTGCCTGCTTTTTTTAGAGAGAGGCAGATGGTGTTGCTTCAATCAGAAGAGCTCGAGGAAACCCGCAAACGCCTTGCTGCTGCAGTATCGCAGCAGCAACAGCAACAGCAGGCACTTCACGAACAGCAGCAGCAGCTATTGCGAATGCAAAGGAAGCAGCAGCAGCAAGAGGAGGATGCAGCAGCACTGCAACAGCAGTTGCAGCAGCTGCATCGACAGAACGAAGCAGCCGAACGGGAGCATGAGGACAGATACGCTGCGCTCCAAGTATGTTGATGTGGCAGCAGAAGTGGCTGTTGCTGGGGCTGCTGCTGAGCTTGCAGAGCTTGATGGCTTCCTCATTTCTGTTTCGGGACGATGCGCCGCTGTAGCCGTTTGCGTATCAGGCTGACATTCCACAAACACTTTCGCTGTTACCCATGCTGTCGCGAATGAGACCAGACACCGGTACAGTTGGCGCAAACAAAAATAAGTTTAGGCTCTGCTGACTCATGCAGGCTGAATCAAGCCAAAGATTGCAGCAGCTGCTGCAACAGGAACAGCAACTCCGGCAGGAAGTTGCAGCGCAACGCATGTTGCTGCGGAAGGGCAACAGTAGCAGCGATGAGCTGCTGCTGGCAAAGCACGAGCTTACTACCCTAAAGCATGAACTGCAGGTCATCTACTTGTGACTAGCGCTGCCACTGTTGTATTTCTTGTTGCTGCTGTTACTTTTTGCTGCTGCCACACCTCCATGCAAGGTAGATGCATTGCTTCTTTTGCCCCAGCACCGTTGGGAAGACTGCCAAAGCCCATGGAAGCTTGTTGTTGCTGCCTTTGCAGGAGTTGTTAGCTGAGGAAACAGGGAAGAGGGAAAGCTTGATGCAACAAAATGAGCAGCAAAAGCAACAAATCGCCACGAAGCAGCAGCTGCTGCGCTGCCTCATGCAGGAGAAAGCTGGCCTAGAAGCCCAGCTGTCGCAGGTACAGCAACAGCAGCAACAGCAAAAGCAACAACAGGAAGACGCGTGCAAAGAGCACGTAGCACAAGCCTTACAGCTGGAGAAACAACGAGAAGAAGAGAAGCACAGAGCTGAGCAGCTGCAGCACAAGTTGGAGCAGCAGCAGCAGCAGCTACTCCTGCAGCAACAAAAGCTTGATTCTCTTTCTGTAAGCCACTTCAGCCTGCACTCCTCCCACTATTTTTGCCACTAGTCTCTATGCCCCTTTGTCTCATACTGTCAATATTTACCATCAACTTGACTAATTTTACTGTTGGTCCCTCAGCGCGAAAATGAGGAGAAGCATCAGCAGCTATTATTGCTGCAGCGGGAACAACTAGCCCTGCAAGCGCGCCTAGAAACTGAATCAGCAGAAACAACGAAGCTGAGAGATACACTATATGCCGCTCAAAAGACCGTCCAAAGACAGCGGGACCAACTGGTGGTGTTGCAGAAGGCATGCATGCGTCGAGGAGACAGGGTGGATAATGAACTCTTGCAGCTGACAAATTCAGTACAGCCAGTGGCGGAAATAACAGCAGCTTCTGATAATGCAGTAGATGCACTTGTTGAATCGCCTGCTGATCTGTACACGAAAGCAGATAATGCTGCAGCGTCTCTGGTTACTCAAGAAGGTGCGACGTCAACGGACACGGCACGAAGTAACAGCAAACAGCTTGCTGTGCCGCTGGAGATGTTTTCTCTACCAGAGGCTAACGCCGTGCTGCAGAACAGCGGACAGAAGCAACAACAGAAGCACAAGCAACAGACCAAGCAGAGCCGCCAGAGCAGTGCCGATACTTGCGACAGTGAACTGCACCCGAACTACAGCAGCAGCAGTAACAGCAGCAGCAGCATGCAGGCCTTGCAAGAAGATCAGAGCATGTCCAGCAGCAAGAGCTCCGCCAGGACAAGCAGCGCAGCAAGCGACACCAGCAGCTACAGCAACTCCTGTAACAGCGAATGCGATAGTTCTTTCAGCTTCTTCCGCGAGAGGACCGAACCCATCTGCAGTGACAGCAGCTCGAGCAGCACAAAAGAACAGCAGAAGCATATGCAACCTGGAGACACACCACGGTTTGGTCCTGCAGCGCAGTTCCTGCAAAGACTGGTCAAAGCGCGGCGCACCAGCAACACCGGGCAGCAGCAGTGGCAGCAGCGGAGAGAAACAGCCTCAGGATTCAAATATAGTTCTAACATTAGCAGCGAAGAACTAAAAAGCAGCAGTCACCTTGGGCTACTGCAGAAGGCGCTCAGTGAACTTCGGAGCTCGACACTGGCTGCGAGGAAACGTATACGGGAGCTGCAACTGCAGCAGCAGCAAGTAAGCGTCCATGCGCTATACGAAAGCAGCATCGGCCTTGTTTGTAGAACGACAATCGCTCGTAGGCAGCAAAGGGATATCTTTGGAGTGTTTGCTCTTTACATTTCAAAGTACTTCGCCGACTTCGTGAGACTGCATGTTGAGGTTATTACAGTCATGCTGTGGAGGTAACCTTGGGGAATTTGATACTGCAGAAGCAGAGCGCTTCAAGGCCCAGAGGCTGTGCGTAAATGCCTGTCCATGTCTTCAGGTGGCAAAGCAGCTCCAGGAGGTTGAATGGCAGCAGCAACGGCAGCAGCAAGAAGAGGCCAATGCATATGAACAGCTCGCGCAACAATCTTGCTGCTGCGAAATAGCTTACCAAGACCTTCTGCAGCAAACAAGTCGTTTTGCTACTGCCATCCGAAATAAGCAAAAGCTTGAGGGTGCCGCTCTTCTGGCTGCTACAGAGGACCCTGCAGCTAACGCAGAAGGCATAGTACCCGCACTGACAGAAACAGTGAGTGACGGTATAAACGGCCCTGTTAGAGCTTTCATTGACGCTGCAGTAGACGCGGAACAGGAGGAGGCGCTGCAAGCGCTGCTGACAGCAGCAGACAGAGACACAGTTCGCGCCGCCACTCAGTACTGGACGAGGGAAGCAGCCATGTGAGCGGTTCATTGATTAAATGCCTTGCTCTTGCTTCGCTTAGACCATGCTACTTCATTTCATGTAGAGCATATTTGCTGCAACTGCTTCACCGTCCCGCTGCAAGGGGTTCTGCTGCAGTGATTGCCTCTGCCTTTCCTCCTGCAGCGCTAGGTGGATACTACAGCGAGCTCATGCGGAAAGAGACTCAGCAGCGAACAGTAGGCAGAAATCGCAGCTGCAGCTGCAACAGCTGCAGCGGCAAACCGAATCAGGAAGACTTCAGCTGCAGCAGCTGCAAAGGCAGAAACTCGCTTTACAGTCAGAGGAGACGTTTTGCAGAAGACAGCTAAGAAGTTTGGTTAACAGGGAGCAGCAGCTTCTGCTGACCACTTCCCACAAAAGTTGCAGCACGAGAAATCGCAGCACTGTGCCTTTTTTCAGTGAGCGTGCATTGTCCCTCGGCAGCAGTTGCAGAGCGGGCGCTAACCGAAGTGCTTCAGCAGAACCGTCGAGCGGCAGTGGTAGCGCACCCCCTCAATCCGTAGCTACTTCTGCTGCTTCCCTTTTGAAGGAGAGAGGCAACACGGGCAACACCAGTTTGCAGGCCCTAAGTTCGCTGGAAAAACTACTCCAGCACCACAGCATGCTATCCTTATCGCCCTCACTGAAGAACTGGAACTCAGAATCGGCAGCAGCAGCAGAAGAAGTGAAAATGGCAAGTGAAAGTCTTCACAACAAAGGCTGCTCTTTCTGGGTGCACCTAGAGGAAAGCGCAGGTCTGTAGCTGCAGCAGATGGTACTACTGCAGCAAAAAAAACTGCAAGAGCCGAACTAGCATCTGTGTTTACTTTGCTTAGCATGCACCGCTGCAGCTTTTCGCTCCTAAATGGAATGAATCGCGCTGCTTTTCTCGGTGTATCCTGAGCATCCGAGATAAGTGTATGCTCGAGCTGCACTCGTACTGATTAGATAGGCTGCTGTGAGGCCCATCTTAATTCTGATAGAGGACAGCCGCTGCAGCAGAAGCTCTTGCAGCAGCAGCGGAAACAGTTCAAGCCGATTCTGTTGCAAAGCCTGTTCGTTGCTTTGAGTCACTACGACGTCTGTTTATGAGGCAACCCAGCAAGCGAGCCAAGGCTTGTCGTGCTGTCGCTTCCCTGCCTGCTGAGTATTCGTGGTGACTGTAAGGTTCGTTCTGTTGCTGCTGATGAGCTTCATGCTCTTGCTGCTGCTCCTCTTTCCGCAAGATGCCTGTCACGTCGGAGGCTCTCAATATGAAGTTTACTAGAGGCGCTTCTTGCTGAGGTTTCGCCGGTGCACTAACTGATGCTTGTGATCGGCATACAAAGTATTCTTCTGCCACTTCACTTGTTGCGCACACACAATTTGCAGTCGTCTCCTCTTCATCAGCCAAAGCTGCGGCGGCAGCAGCAAGAAGATGCTGCTGAGGAGACATGAGGAGACTATCCAAGTCAACAAGAGGCAGAGAGGGGGAGCGAAAACACGGGGTTATGGGTGGGTGCAGTGCTGGCCTCAGGGTAGGGAACGGTTGTAGCAACGTGGGCTTAATTGGCTCTAGTGGTTTATCTATGGGATTTGCCTTGACCTGCTTCAGCAGCTGCTGTAGATGCTTCAGCAGCCTAGGTTGCACAGCAAAGCTCTGTTGCTGGTGCAGCGAACGGAAGTCATTAGAGGCGTCTGGAGGGGCGTCTAGGCAAGGCTGAGGCAGCAACGACATAATTTCTGTGTCAGTTTGCCGGGTATATTTCCTTACTGCAGCTGCTGCTTCTGCTGCACTCGGCCTCAGCTGCTGCAGGGAGATACGGCCAAGCAGCAGCTGCACTAGCAAACGCACCAAATCTGCGTTGCTGTAGAGGCTTATGTATGGGTCCTGCAGCAGCCTGCTGCTGCCACAAGCGACAACAAAGCCTCCGCCAGCAGCAGCTGCCGCGGCAATCAAGGGACGCTGAGAAGGGCTGCAACAGTTACTGCTACAAAGCAGAGGAACGGCAGGGTGCTGCACGTACACGCTGGATCCGTATGGGTAAATGAATGTGGCCTTACTGCCACTTGTGTGGCCTTGCTGCTGCTGTAGCAGGTGTTGCATGTTGGCCCCTACGAGTTGCTGCTGCTGGAGCACCACTTCTCTCGGATGGCAGACTCCGCGCTGTTGCTGCTGCAGCGTAGGAGGGGTGACGGCAACGACAGAGTCTGCAGCCAGCGAGAGGCCCATCTCTTCAAGCAAAAAGTTCACGTTGCTGCTGCTGCCGCTCCCACCCAATACGAGGATGCTACGGGCTTGACGTACACTTGCCGTTGTTGCCGTTGTCGTAGCTTCCGTGGGGAAGCAGTCTGATTTTACTGTTTCTGCCTCTGCTGCGCCCTGAGAGGGCATCTTTACAGTATCTGCTGCTGCAGCGTTGTCGCTTGACGCGGCGACCGAAGCATCGCCCATCGGTATAGCCTCCTGACTCTGAACGCCAACAGGAGCGGCTGCCGAGTGAGTAGCTGCGTCGGTTTGAGAAGTTTGTAGAAACAGTTTTAGACACGTGAGCTCGTCGGCAGTGAACGGCTTGCGTGGATTGCCAACGATTAATAATGACACTCCGTGCCGCTCTAGTCTTGCGAGGTTAAGTAGGGATTTGTTCACAACACATCTGCAGCCGAGCTTTTTCAGCAAACGACAGCAGCGAGTAAGCGAGGGGTCGCTTGGATCAACTGTCTCCCCTTTGGACACGTCAAATGCAACCACGACCCTTTGCTGCTCTTGCTTTTGCCTATTCTGCGGCTCCTCCGGCATGACAGAAGGCGCAACTTGCTTGGTGTGTGAACGCAACATTTCGCAAAACGGCAGCTGGCATCCCCGGCTGCTTTCCCTAGCCCATCAGTGTATAGTTCAGGGCTCTTATCCTGCTGTCGCTTTCAAGCGAACGGCTCAGATGGTCAAGAAGTTGTAGGCAATGTATTCCCTGTTCCCTTACCTGTGCTGCCTTGTTCCCTTCCGCTGCTCCCAAAAGCTCTGCCCTCGCCCTTAATAGCCTTGGTTTTGAGCCAGACTCCTGAGTTATGATGTTCCTAATCGTGTCTTTTTCGTATTGTGCATCTGCGTCGTGACGCCACATCGCACCACGGCACCGCGTCGGCGTCTGGTGCCCGGCGTTCTATGTCTCTCTGTGGCCGTCTGGCCCCCTATAAGTACTACAATTACACCTGTTTTCTTGTGCCTTCCTTTCTTATTCTTCCTTGTCTTGTACCTGCTGCCCTTGTTTTCCCTCTAACAAGGTTCCTGTCTCCTCATTGGTATCTCACTGTCCCTCAAGTTATGGGCTCTTTGCTTCTCTGCACTTCTATTTTATCGCTGTAGTTTCTCTGTAAGCTCCCGTATCACTGCTCCCCTTTGACTGGCTTCACTAAGCATTCGAACTGCTCCTACTGTTCCATGCAGTCTCCCCTGCTCTCGCAGGCCCCAAAAAGTGTACGCCACGCCAGAGCACAAGAAAACATGGCAGCCTTCACAGCAATAAAATGGTATATAGAAAGAAGCATATGCTCAGTTACTCGCAGTAGATGTTGCTGCCGCGGTGACCGGACTTCGCAGCAGCAAGCAGCAGCAGCAGCAGTAGCGCGAACAGTTTCCTGCCACCACGCAGGGCGGCGGAGGTTCTCATGTGCTGTCTACACTTGGTTGCCGGCGCTGTGTACTTTTGTTGTTTCTTCTTAATTTGGAATGATGAGCCGGGATGGAGAATGCTGGCAATTGAAACATTACCTGCTCCGTGCCGCGCTCATGGCACCGCTTGCGGCAGGAGCAACACCTTGTCAAATCGCTGCAGTAGCTTTTGAATTCTGTGCAAGATGATAAAAGGCAGTCAATATTCCGGTCGCCACCGAATGGCTGAACTGGATGCTCGCTCCACTGATGTCTCCCGCATCGTCCTAAGGCGCCTCTGAGAGTGATGTAGCTATGGTGCCCCCGCTCCATACCAACCTTCTCTTTGACGCTGCAACCGTGCCGGACAGTTAAGTCGACGTGGGCAAATGTAACAGTGACAATAGTGAGTGCGTCGGCAGCAACGGGGTGAGTCATGCCAGTATGCGCAGCATTTGGAACAGGATGGATTATGGCGATGTGCGCAGCAGCAGCAACGTTCGCAGAAACTTGCACAGCAGCAGCAACGGTCGCAGAAAGGTACACAGCAGCAGGAACTGGATGAGTAGCAGCGTATGCGCAGCAGCAGCAACCGAATCGTTGGTCGCGGTAGGTTCCGCGGCAGCAACGCGATGATTGACAAAAGTAGGCGCAGTGTCAGCAACAAGAATAGTGAATGATTGCAGTAGGCTTAGCAGCATTAACGAGAAGAGTGGCAACAGCAACCATGGGAACAGTGAGAGCAGTGTCCGCAGTATCACTAATGGGAAGAGTGTCAGCACTCTTCGTGGTTTTGACTGCGTTGCTTACGGCTATTCTTGGTGTCGGTGCTGTAATATCATATGCGGATGTCCTTTACTGCCGCTTCTCTCGTGTGGGATATTTGTGCTCCGGCTGCTTCAGGCGCAACTGTGCTTTTTGGTTTTGTTCACTGTCCTTCAACTGCTGCTTTTTTGCTTATGTTGCTGCTGCTAAATTGCGGCAAATGCAATAGCTTTCGGAGCGTAATGTTGGCAACTTAACGGAAACTGCTCGGTCTGTCTCCGCAGTTTTCCTGTGTTCTAGCTTCTGCCAGCGATATCTATAGATGTACCTCTGGCGCCTACGTGCTGCTAGTGGACGTGTCCTGCCTTTATCCCACATCTCTACGCAGAATGTTATGTCAGAGCTGCTTCGGTGGCAGTTCTAGCTGCTTTGGCGCGCACCAATGTCTCTCGTTTCCTGTGATGCGCTGAGTTCTCCGAATCCATGCAACTCGGAGCGTATTCATTTGGCTGGGTCTTTTCTTTGGTTGTCACTCGTCACCCGTAGAGTTGCACATGTTTTTGGTACGCTGTTTCTTCTCTTCTGTGCCAATCCACTCTTGGCTCTCTTCTCTATCCGCATCTGTTAATTTTACATCTATGTATGGCGATGCGGGCGATAGGTTTCTCACCGAAGTCTGTCAAAGTTGGGGAGGGCACCACAGTGTTCTTAGTAGGAATTAGCAAAGTATTTTGGTTATTCAAAAAAGAAAGCTTCAGTTTTAGTGCTCCATGGTGCATTCGTACTGGCATGCGCGTGATTCGCACGAAGACATACAGCTGTCCTGCCCCTGTGGAGTAGCGTCGTCGCTAGAAAGTTGCTTTTTTTTTGTCTGTACACCACGCATCTGCACTATTGGGAAGTGATAACCTTAGTTCACTGCCTTAAACGGTAGGCTCGGGGACGACAAAACCAAATCCTCCGCGTAGGCATTGCGCGGTCGCTCCCGAACATTCTTGAGAGGAAACCAAGATATCGTGGCACCCGGTTTCCACACTCGTATGGCCGGTCCTCAGCTCAAATATCAACGCGCAGCTTGATGAGTTTTCCAGACGAGATTGTGTCACGTCTATCCTGCCCTTCAGCCCCAGCGCCAAACGACTCTTTTCTCCACGGGTATTGTTGTAGGCGACAGCTGTGGGGGACGTGCAGGCAGCGAACGCCACCGGTCTCTGGCGCGCAGGCTCTTGAGCACTCACAAACGGAGTTAAGTTATAGTGAAGAGAATGGACAACAGATGTTGTGATGGGCTTTTGGCAATGTGATGCGAGGCTGTTTGCTATGGATCTACGGAGCTCTACGGGCAGTTGGACACAGCACAGTTGAGACTGGGCTGGTGTTGAAGCGAGTTCCTGAAACAAGTTCCTGCATTAAAACGTTTCGGCCAATTACAGTCGCGAACACACACAAGACATGAGAGAGGGATATTCCGACAAGGGCATCTACAAAGGGAGTTCGGGAGATCTTTCACACCTTCGAGCGTAGAACTCGCGAAATTATTCAGCAGGAATCGCCTTACGTAGATGCTTTTGCAGTGTCTGGCCACTGCTTGCGCTCATCAAGGTGCAATCCTCGGAACCTTACTTGTGACCTTCTCCCACTGGGAGGCGCCTTCAGCGCCCTGCAGGACGCACTGGTTCGACTATATTGGAAGAATGCATCTTCAACGAATTGCTATTCAAGATTATTGGACCCGGATCATGGAGCGAACAAAACATTGAATCTTTCAACAGGGGTGAAATTTGGGAAACACGTCGAGGCACTCGATCAAAAGTGCTGGTGGATAGTGCTGACGTCAATATCGTCCGTATGTAGTTAATGAGAGAAGCATATGATGAGCTCGGTGAGGTGCTGCTTCAAAGAGTAAGTCAGGGGGTCCAATATCTACTGAGCGCGTTGGTTAAACTGTTGTACGATCGGCACTATAGAAGCCATACACAATCTGCACATGCACGCCAGAAGTGAAGGACTCTTCGCGGTTTAATTGACGCTCTCGGTGGTCGCAACATCCTTTACACTAGAAATGTTGCTCCAGAGAGGACTTTTTGCGGCAATAGATTGTCAACCTATCTGCCTATTCTGGCGGGACACTGCCCAGCGAAAATTAGACCATAGCACAGGCCAATATTTTGCGCCTTCGGGTTTCGTTTTTGGGGGTGCAAAGTTAGCTGCAATGCTGCAGTTCCTTTTCCACACGTGTAGTAGTGGGGCTTTAAGGAAGGACCTTTGCTAGATTGCGCGTATAGGATCTCTCAGCCTCAGCATCCACCGCTGTTTCGCGTGGTGGCCAACCGAAGAGACAGTAACTTTCCTCCTAGCGGGCCCTCAACTTCGTACTCGTGCCGTGTCGATATCCTTTTGCAATGAAGTCACTCTTTTAGCGAGGGACTCCCGACAGCAAGCCCCACAGATAGTGCTTCACGCTGCTATACATTTGACTTTTACGGAGTCTCCACGGGGCTTTAGAGATGACCAATCGAAGCATAAGTAGTGAACAGAGGCCTGCATGCCCGGCATGTGTGTGACTTTAACGATGGGCTCTCAATGCGCATCCGTGCAGAACTTTGGCTCCTGGTTTGACGCGCTGGTGATTCAGCTAGCACTGTCCCGCCAGGATGTGAATATGCGAATGGCCTTCTGTCATGCTGGTGTGCTCCGTTCAACAGTTTTCTACTTTTCCTAAGCGCTCTAAGCATTATGTTTCACGAATGTGCAAATGAACCGCGCGTCAGATTGCCCGTTGCAAGCATGATGCAGGCAAGGTTGTAAACTCATGGTGCAGTTAGAGCTCCAAGACGCCTTTAAGTGAGCTCACAAACCAAGTGAGATGTCCAATGTCCAGTGAGTAAGCGCATTTCGTTCTGCATGTGTACTGAGGTGTGCAATGCAATTGACTGAGCATGCCGACTTGCAGTTGAGGTCGCAAATGGTTCTGAGTTACGGGTATTGCCTCGTGGCAGTGGAAGTTTTCACTTGGCAACAAAGTGCTGCCTGAACAATTTTGTGTTGTGTGCCTCTGAAGTCTTGACTGATTCAAACAGAAAGCAAATAGAAATTTTTGCTGGCACAAATCCTAAAAATTGGGCCAAACACATGTCTACAGCCGGTCACGTTGGTTTTTGACTTCGCTGAACAAGTTAAAAAGGTAGGCTTCCAACCTATACAGAACAAGCAACTGTTGAGATTCAATAATCCGCGGAACGGCAAAACGGACAGCGTGGCTTGTAAACTCTGCGGAGAGACATTTTGATCGGAGGCGCAACTCCAATTCCTGCATAGACAGCATCAGCGACACCTGATAGAGGTCCCAGCAGCCCCAGCAATTGCCATGGGTGCCACTTTGTTAATATTTCTTTAAAAGTTAACTTGCCGTCGAAAACCCCAAATGCATCCTATCAATCCCAAATAAAGGCCCAAGCATCCGTATCTTCGCTACCTCATTCTGTGCAAAGCTGTATATTCAACTCGCGCACAGGCAGGTGCCTCTAACCGGGATAAGTCATCTGTGGCCCCACAAGCGGGTGCTATGAGCCGAAGACTTGCAGCGACCCAGGTCAAGTTTGTGATTAAAAGGCTAGGATTCAATAGGAAATATACAGAACCCATATTCAGGTTCCTCTACGGGTATTTATTGCAGGTCAAACTTTGTGTAGGCAAGTCTCCAAGTGCCTCAGAGCCCGAGTGTACGGCTCTTTAAACTCATTATTTAGGGCCAGCAGGGGATTATAATTGAAGGCCTCTTGCGTTCTTCCAGCGCCATGTCAGTACGTCCCAGCTTGAAACCGGAGCAGCCTGTTGCGTTTTCTGCTCGCTGAACGGAGCGATTAACAAATCACAAGTCGCCATAGGCAAATGGATGCGGCGGAGTGTACGTAAACATGTGTAAGTATGTAACTTATTACCCACAACACACGTATCATTTTCACGTGTCACACTAAATTGGAACTGCATCTAAATAACGTAGAGGCATAATGGCGCTAGTGTATGTACACATGCACCCGTACGTTATTAGCCAGAGTAAACACATCGTTTTCAGATTATCTGAAGTCTGACATGCAGATAATGGTTCTTCGAATACGTTTATCAGTATAGCGAGCACACTAGCATATGCATGCACGAATTCCTGAGTACACAAATGTAAGCTATAAAAAACAAATAAATACAGCACTATATATAGTACGAAATACTACTATATATATATATACGATATATAGTACGAAATACTACTAATATACAAATATACAAAATGCATATTATACATTGTGTAGTTTACACAATATATATGTGATTGTGGATCCATATATACATGAATCTAGGTATGTATATACATGGATCTCGTATGTATGCGAACACATATATAATATATATATATATATACATATACATATATTATATGTATACGTTAGACATGCGGATGCATTCATGTATGTGTATTCTTGTAATCATACAAAAGCTTCTTAATCGTGCAAGCATTGCAACTACTTGGATGTGTAATGAGCCATCAGGTGCTTTCTTCTCTAAACTCTACTGATGAACGTATTTCCCCGTGTAGCAAAATACGTGAGAAATGATATTGGGAAAGAGGTGAAGAAAGTGAAGGCGGCCAGGCCAATTTCTGGCAATTGAAGGGCTCGCGAGCAGCGGACGAGAAGACGCAACTAAGTAAATCAGAGCAGCATCAGCGTACTGACACTAGCTGTAGCATTTAGCCTTTTTTACTTTTTCAACTCAACGCCGGTAAAACGACAATGCAAATAGTGAGATCCCGCAACTTTATAGGCCCACGCTGTGCAGGGTCCCATATCACAGTAATTCGTTGACCAATTTTTTTTTCCGCTCAAAAAGCGTTGGTGAACATAAAAAAGTAAATATATATTGCTTGAATGAACAAGAACATAGACAGATTTTCCCTAAGCAACTTCTGTTGCGAAGGAATTCCGGCGGCGGCGGAACAGAAATCCACCTTTGCTGCTTTTGCTTTTCCTGTTTTGCAATCCCTCAAGAGCCTCATCTTCATCAACTTTTGAGCTTTTTGCAGACAAAACAGCTGACTGGGCAGCTGCATTGTGGCTGGGTGCGCTGCCCTCTTCCCCCAGAGCATTACGGCTGTTGCTGGCGTTGTGCAGATGTGTGCTGTTGTTGTTTCCGCTGCTGCTATTTTCTTCAGTGCCCCCAACAGCGGACTCAAATTCACATAAACGGCCTTCCACAAAACCGTACAGCAAGGGAAACTGCGCTCTTCGCCTTGCATGTTCCCCGACGGTTGCCTCTATGCAGACTTTGCAGAAAGCGTGAAAAGAGGACTTCGCGAAAACCCTGAAACGCATACATAAACCAGATTAGGCAAGTGCCTGCACTCGATTCCTGCAAAAACACAAGCAATGAAATTAAATTCAAGCACTAGACCCAAATAAACAAAAAAACGCGTCAGAGAAAAAATTAATCACGAACAGAAATCGATGTCGAAACTTTTGAATTTTTTTTACGAAAAGAAGGCCCCGCAGAGACATTCCCTCTATGATATCCTTTGACGCAACGAGCGCACTGATCGCTAAGCATGTGGCTTGCACTCAGAGAAAAAAGACTCCCTGGAGCGACGAAAAATCGAACTAATCGTGAATGCGATCCAGAGAAACAGCAAGCAACCAAACTAACCGTGAAACAATGCGAGACCTGAAGCATGAAGTAAATTAGATGAACACGGAAGATGTGCACAAGTAGAAGGCACACGTTTGGGCTCAAATCACCAAAAGTGTGGTGCAGAAATAAAACAGTTACGTTGCAAAATACAAACAGAATCTACATTACTAAAACCCACAGTACAACACTTTAATAAGTATAAAGGGCATAATGACCAAACGGAACAAGAAATACTCAAGTACTTATTCGTCGTAATGCCATGTGGACAGAAAAAAAGATAGTAGATCCCCAGCAGAGTCCAAACAAAACAAACTGCGTAGCAGTCAGAAAGCTATACCGGGAAAATAAGCTTTCGTATCCAATTAGAGAATAATAAAGGCACGTAACCACGTCAACAGCTGAGTGGGAACAGCATTAGCCTGCAGCTCCCTACTTGGCAAAAAAGTTCACAATGTAGTCATTAAGATGCACTTTAGGGTCCAGTGTCCAGAATAACTCTATGAATGTTTTCGTAGGAGACAAAGGCACCAATACGACCGCCCCTTCGCAGTACAGACGCAAAGTCTTCGGTGGAGGCACCGGTATTGCCTGAACATGAATAACATACTAAATTGTCAATATATTCATCAATTTTCTCTCTGAACCAACTAATGAGTAAATCAACTGGTTGCTCTTCCAGTCAAATCGTTAAATGCTTGATTAACTTGTGATAAACTATTTGCTCCTTCATTAGCTTGGTGCCCTGTCTGAAGTTGGTTATGCATTCTTCCGTCCATTTCTACACTTATATTTGTTCTGCCTGCATGCAGGCAGAACAAATAAAAAGTGCAGTTGTTTGCTAAAATGCTTGGTGCAGTTACTGAATGTACAATCATGATTAGAAAATAGAAAGGAAACGGACAAACAGTGTTGAGCGCCAAACGAGACAGAGACCTACCACAATGCTTACGTGTTCACCTTGCTTACTTGTCTGTGCTTATTTGTTCACCTCGTTATTTATTCACACTGCGAGACCTACCACGATGCTTACGTGTTCACCTTGCTTACTTGTCTGTGCTTATTTGTTCACCTCGTTATTTATTCACACTGCAACATGCTTGCCTTTTATTCTCTATATCGGCTTGTTTGGTGCTTATAAACGTATGGACCTTATGCATACGTGCATTTACCAATTGATCGGCGACTCGTTGATCAAATGATTAACTGTTTCATTTATTCATGTAATACTTGTTTACCAGGGGTACTCTAGGGTTGGTCGTGTCTCCATCTAGGGAGGTGACCCTGACAAAGAATCGGTTCGTGTGCTCTAGATCGTCTGCTGCCCATATTTCAACACAGCAGTCCCTGCAGAACAACAATGACTTCACACTTATATGTCTTCGCACACAAATATTATTATTAGAATTATGACGTCTGTTGGATCATCGGTTGGGCAGGCTGACTGGCCCCGTACTTGCCGGTTTGGTTTTCAATGTATGCATACTTGTCTGGTTTTGCACATAATTACATTTTATATGATTTTCACTTCAAATGTCTAATGCTTCGCAGGGTGCTTAGCCCGTTGTACTGAAAGCAACAGCCACTGTTAAAGGCGATGGTTCAACGTTGAAACTCTGTTAGGTCGTAAGATATTCGTAAATGAAACTGCGACCCATTACAACCATGTTTCAGTGAAAAGAGATATATGAACACGAGCATGATAAAAGCTGTTTTAAAGCCAAGGTCACCCACATGCATTGGTGCCCCGCTTGCCACTTGCTGCAGCAACGACGGTAGCACCTGGGACCATGAGAAAAACCGCTGCAGCTACTGCCTTCCCCGCTGCTGATGGTTGTTGTCAGTACCAACCGATGCTGTAAAAATTGCTGTCACTGCAGCAGAAGCACTATGGCTTCTTACCTGTTGTTCATCGGCCATGGAAAGTCAAGCTGCAGTAAGTCAATTTGCTCAACGCGTCCAAATTGGTACAGCCGCTTGACGTCTCTGAGACCGAGTCTGGGCAAAAACATAACTTAGACGCGCGACACATAGTGCTAATTTCATGTGCTTGATTATTCCACCTCATGGGGCGTACTGGCTTCGGGACATGCATGCGTCGTTATCACACCCATGACTTCATTCATATTCAATATTTCATAGCACGCAAAGTACAGACTAGCGGCTGTCCTGTCAGCTACGTTCCTAGACTCATTTGGTCTTTCTGCAAAATTAGGTTACACGGTCAATCACCTTAGTCTTGTGAAGTGTATACGGGGATTGTGCACTTTCGCTTGGCACCATATTGTGGCCCTATCTGTATGCCTTCATCAGATATGTAGCAGAACTGACTGAATTAAGCCCTCTTCCTTGCTACTGCTGCTTTGTTTGACTCTGTCTCTGCTGCAGTTTCGGAGGTTGCCTGCGGTCTTACTTGAGGGGGAAGGTGTAATATGGGATCCAATCTTTGTAGAGATCCATCTCATTAAGGACCGAAATAATATTAAGAAGGCATGCATCCACCGTGCCTTCGACTCTGAAGCTCAGCAGGGTACTGCTGCTGTGTCTTCTGTAATAAATTTTGAGTCTGTTCTGTTCTTCAATGGCTAAGCTCCAAGACTCATGCTCTACAGGGACCTGGCAGTTCGTAAGAGTCCCCAAAGAGCGCAGAGAAAACTGCCTGCGCATTCCCTCTCTGAGACAACGGTCAAGTTCCCGCTGAGGTGTACAAGCACCTAAGTCATGGTGCGGGTCGTGGATGCTTAGATGGCCATCTTGGACAGCATTGTCTTTCTTTCTATGGCTTGAATGCAAATCTGGAAGAAGGCTTGAAGTGACTTTCCGAAAGTAGTTGCAGCGGCGTTTGTAGAGCACGTTTCCGCTCATCACGCTATACATGCGGTCCATCTCGTCGTACTTGTACAAAATCAACACCAAATCAGCATCCTCAAGGATCTTCTCGGGCCCATATTTCTTAGCAAGAGTCAACACCACCGCGTGGGCATCGCGCACTCTCTCGAGCCTTAGATTTTCGATCGCCAGGGCCCTGTCTACTTCGTAGCTAGACATGCACTCACACACATGAACGATTGTGTGCAGCGGCGAGCTCAAAGAGCAGCATGGAGCCTGCTGCTCCCGATCCTCCGCAGCAAGAAAACCAGGAACGAAACAACCAAACTGCGTTTTCATAGCGGACATCCGGTGCGACAGGCACTCATGGGCCCTAGGGTTGCTACATTCACCGCGAGAAGAAGCAGCGGAAGCACCTGCTGCTGCTGGCAACGGTGATGGTTTTCCCGCTGCTTCTGGCGACGGGACCACTGATGAGGAGAATGGTGCTTTAGCAGCAGGTACAAAAACACCGGCAGAAGGTTTTGCGGAAGAAGAAGGCGCTGCTGTACGCCTTGTGTTTGCCGCAGTCTCTGCTGCTGCTGCAGCAGGGTTCAGTGCTGCTGCAGCACTGTCCAATACTGCAGCAGAGTACGAGGCTCCTGATGTTGCTAATTCGGCAGCTACTGATGGCTCTGTTGCTGCTTCTGCTGTCTCTGCTGCAGCAGCAGTTGCTGCCACATCGACCTGTGGAACTTCCCCTAAATCAGGTGAAACAGAGGGGGGCCTCGATTGCTCAAACGAGGGCTGGTGGACACGGCCACGAACTTTGCCTCCGGTACTACCATTACATCTGTTAGTTTTAGAAGGGCCTTGGGGTGCTTTCGTGTCCCCAGAGTCCCCAGGGGCTCCAGGGACCCCAGGGGCTTGAGGTACCTCGTCTGCTGAGAGCCACTCAAGGGGGGCTGGGGAGTCGCAGGCTCCGCTGGGGCATAAACTGACGGCGGAAGTTTCGATCAAGCTTTCTGCGGCCATTTTCATGCTGCTGGTGCTTTAGAAGGGCACAGAGTCAGTGGGGGCTGGCTAGCTTAGCCGTGAACGCTGCGCAGTATAAAGTGGCGAAGGGAGAGAAATTGTCGGGGGAGTAGTGAAACTGTGCTAAACCTTCCCACGTAGAGTCGGTTGGTGGCATTGAGGAGAGTGAGCATCCATAGTGAGATGTGGCGCTCGCATATAAACAGTAGAGAATGAGAACTTCGAGCTTGGGGATTCGGAAACAAGAAGCAAGCCTGACGCCAGTCACCCAAGCCGTTGTGCAAAAGGGAAAGTTTTGAGTGAGAGGACAACTGGGTGAGCTCTAGAAGCTACGAAAAAGAGCAAAACATCAGCTTTCCAAGCAAAGCGGCGCTAGTAGAAGGAGCAAGGGCCGGGGCTGCCAGTTCAAGCAAAACCGACTGGGGTGTACAGACAGAATACACACTGCCGCTATATGGGGATGTAAAAATAGGGACTAAACTATTTGGACAGAAACCATAAGCGTAATTGCATTTGTAAAAGAGAACAAACGGCTTCAGACGGCAGCCTGTGGAAGCCAAGTGCTGCACCACCACCGCCGAGCAGTGAGTACAGTTGGCGTGACTTGGCCAAATTAAGCTTAACTAAAGTTTAAAAAATCATTATCAACAAATTTCAGCGACAGAAGAACTGAGAAGCCACAATCTTCGTCTGAAATGACCGAAATGAAGGGGCGTTGCCCGCTTATTGCGCAGGCAGTCAAAGCGGGTGTGACGTGTATGTCTACAAATAAACGGCTTCTGCTAAATAGTTCGGGCAACAGCCCGTTCCTCCCTACTTTTCAATTTATTTGTCTAAGCTTTTTATCACTGTGGACAATTCCATTCCTTTGCATGCCGATTCCCCAGCGGAATCGACAGCAACTCCACTACCGGCTCGTCGTGCGCTTCTGGCGAATGGACCATTCCAGTGCCTTCATTTGAGCGTTTCATTGTCGACTGAGCATTTATTGAGTCGTCTAGGTGGGTTTCTAAAAGTAAACAGAAACAGCGGGGGTCCCACTGTGTGGAAGCCCAGGTGCCCCAATCGCAGCTAATGGTGTTAGCATCCCATTTGCAAAACAGAGCGAATTAAGTGAACAGAAACAACAACGACATGGCCAAAAGCACAAACGTGAACTCAAATCAAGAGGAAAGCCTCTTTCTGCGGGCTGCGGTCGCCTTACGTCGCATCCAGAAAGTGAAAGGATTGACTCAAGGGAGACTCTGCCACCATGAATGGCAAAAAATAGCCGTATACAATCAGTCTGAATATGCAGTAACTAACTGCATTCCATTACAGACTAATGCAGCTACTCAGATGTCGCTAGAAAATGCTACAGTCACATTACTACATGCGGTAGCAGACGCTGCAGTTGAACTCACACTATTTGCAAGCAAATATATCTGGTGTTGCCTCTCTCATGGAGCAATGTAATGAGTGGGCAAAGGTTATTTGGACTGCCTATCTTTAAATTTCAAAAGTATGCATATGAGAGTCGTAGTGAAAGAACACGAAAAGGCAGACACCTCTGCTGCGCTTTGCTTAATAAGTTCTCTGCAGAGCATTATGCACCATTGTGGAGCCACCAATGGAATTTACGGAAAGTTCGGACACGCCAAAACAGAGAAAAAGAGACCGGGCACAGGCTGATGGTGGTTCATTAGAGGGCAGCAGAAGGACAGCAAAAGTACTTGGAAAGGAAACAGGGACTCCCCACTGTGTTCATGAGCCAGCCTCAGCAAATAGCTTAGTAGGGAGCAGCGTGTAGACCTACTATGCAGCATATGTTGGGGATCTCTCACGTTCAGATTTAAAAGCTCACGTCCCAGCGTCGTTTGCAAGCTTTGGTGAGCGACGAGCACCTCTAGGGTGCAGCACCACATACTTATTTGATACCGTGAGCTATTAACCCTGGCAGTTTTCTCTCATTAGCGCTGCCTCAGCAACTGTGTCGTTCGAAAGATGGATCTACTATAGGTCAGTTTGTGGGTCAGTCTACGGTATCAGTGGCGGTCTCCGACGCTTCGACGTTACACGGGGGAATGCACCCGCCTTTAGGTGAGTTCGTGCCAAGTAGAAAGCCCTTTATCGCTTACTATGCAGCTTGACGCAGCTGCCTGAGAATTATCTAGAAGCCTGAACAAGGAAACAAACGCGTACAAGTGTGGGAGTAAAGCGGCTCTCAAATGAAAATATCCTCCTCTGCTCAGAGGAGTCTCCAGCCACACCAGGAGCAGCAACAGGTAGTGGTCTGAAAGGCGGTTGTGACCTTAAGGGCTCGAGCCAATCCGCGTGCAACTAAATGTTAGTACCACTCTCCCCACCGTTTTCAGGCAAATAAAAAATTGCCTAATAAATCGGGCTCTGGAGGGAACTACTTCATTGCCTCTTGTGTCACTAGGTGCAGACTGCCGCGACTTAGCAGCAACAAAATCACGAGTGCTCGCGTACTTACTTTTACGCGAGTTTGTATTAAACATTACGGTCATACATGTAAATCTAGATAATACATGTGACTGCTGCCTTTTCTTGCCTAAAAACAAGACGCTTCAACGCGATGCACCACAGCTCTGTGGATTTCGAGCAGATTTAGTGTCCATTTCCCGCTCCCCTGTAGTCTTGTAATGTTTTTAATTTGCTGTCGAGGACTCGGAATTAACACGTAGCGCCACATGTTTGCCTAGTTCAGGTTTATCAAGCCACCGATATGGCAGCTGACTGTTATTCCGCGCGTTGTCAAGACTATCAGAAACTGTTTCTATTTGCTGTTATTCCGCAGTTGCCAATCCTGGTGTGAGCTGCTACTGGCAACTGTTACGCATTTGATTACATACTGTTGCGGAATGCTGCTGAATGCGACGTTACTGCCAACCTAACGGGGTAGGTTTTTCGATAGCCTGTTGCGGCTGCGTGGCTTTATTGCTTTTCATGATCGTCTCTACAGAGTTAAATACAGTGGCTTTTGCATTGAACGTGAAGAAATGCCTAATTTATATGCAGTGCCTTGATTGGTGAATGATAATCACTAAGTAACTGATTAATAGCCCGCAGTTGGCATGTAGCAGGAGCACAGGCGCCACCACAGATGGTGAAAATCTGCAGCAGCAACCAGTGCACCCACTCCACACAAAATAATGCGCAACTGAGCGCTGGGAAAAAGAGACTAAGATTACACAAGGTCTCCCCGAGGCTTCACCCAATTAACTTTGTTTTCGGGGGCCTCCAAGTAGAACAGCTTCATGTCAATGCGGTATTGACGGTGCTGGTCCAGCCACAGATAGCCGAAGAAAACGCCCACCAACGCGCCAAAAAGGTACTCTCGCAGATACATACTTGACTGATAGTCTGTATAGACACAAAAGCGCAGAAAATAACCACTGAAGTCAAATAACCGAAGAAAAAACGAGAGCAGAATGAGACTGGCAGTTTCCCCCTCAACAGCGGCACTTGCTTTTCTTCGTATATGGGGTCAGAAGGGACGGAAAATGCATAAACGACTACACTGAAGGCACTGGAAACGCCAGTTGATCCAATCAGCTCACCAGATAAGACGCGCTGCCTGTAAGAAAGCCAAGCTCCCTCCCATGCGACCTCTTGCTCTCTTTCTATCTCCTCAGGAGTTCTGTAGGGCTCCGGAATTTGTCTTCTGTAGATCTTAGCAGGCTTTGCAAACCTGTAAAACATGTCCTCATAGTCTTCGAACGTCAATTCTCCCTTTATTAGCTTCTCCATGTAGGGACGCAATGCAGGAGTGTCGTCTCCCAGCTTTTTCAAAAAAGGATAAAACTGAGGAGGTACATGGAATACGTGCTTGATCTTGGTAGACACCTCAGGGGGGATGTGGGCTGGTACTCTGTGAAGAAAATCAAGAAAACCAGACGAAGAAAAGCCCAAACTGGGAAAAAAAACGGAATCATTAACGCAAACAGACCATTGCGGATAACGGGTATGTACTAAGAAACGAGGCCACTGAAAAGACAATGGCGAAGCAAAAATATCGACCTTTAACCCATCAATTGTAGACTTAGCGCTGCTGAGAGATGCAGAAGCCGAAATGTGATAGGGTGACGGAACTGTGATTGCATTCGCAACACCAGTAGTGAAGCTAGCAGCTGGTACTTTTATATCTAGCCACTCTACCAAAATCAGGTGTGCCTGATCAACACGTAAAGTTTAATGTGACAGTCGCATTTGACACGTGTGGTTCACTTTCAAGCCATCCACATGAACTGTGTATGCTTGAAGAACTTGAGCACCATGTAAACGCATGACTTATATTGGGTCTTTGGCACGTACAAGGAAAGAAAATGTTCGCTTGTCTTGCACACGCTCATAGAGGCGTTCATATATATCCCTACCCGTATCCATCTCTAGGGATCACTTCATGTTCATCCTCCCACAGCGGCTGCCACGTGGGCCTGTCATACTTCACGTCGAACAGCATGGGGTAGCCAGGTCCACCTACTCTACGGTAAAGGTTTTCCCCCCCCACTGGAATGTTCGTTGTATCTTTGAGGTCTCTTTCAAGCGCCTTAGGGAATGAATCATCACTTGCAAAGCCCCTGCTGCATGCACCCACGCCGCAGCCTGCCCAGGGGGTCCTGATAGCCACAGGAACTCGGAAACTACTGAGTAGAGCAGGAGAATACGACGCTAAATGCCGGCAAGTGAACTTTGCGGCGGCTGCAGCGGCTGGGTACTTTACCCCTGCTGCTCGCGCAAGAGGAGACGCTCCACCAAGGGCCATGGCAGCAACTACAGAATCGCTCAAAGAGACTGATGAAAACGAGTTGCTTATCTTTAGTACGGAAGAAAAAGGAATTTATGCTAACGAACAGCCAAGAAAAGGGTATCATTGTGAGATGGCGCTGACGACAGGGCTGCCCGCTGGACTGTTGATGGGGCTGCCTGCTTAACGTGTTGTCCCGCAAACTAATGCTGTGCTTCATAAACTAAATTAAGCGAATGAGGCTTTCATAGAGATTCTGGAGCTTTTGCGTGGAGTCGCTGGCTGCCAGCCACAAGCTTGTATGCTTTAGGGCCTAGGCAGGCACCTTGACAGTTTTACCTTTTCCACTTAATAAATCGCATTCCCGCTTCTGCTAATTTTTCCCTTTCTGCAATGCAGGTTAGCGCCAGTGCAGCCTTAAATGCTGTGCATTAAAACGCACACAAGTGCTGTGCTTTGCAGCGCACGCTCCATGTTGGGTTTGAGCACGCCACAATACGTAGGGCTAAGAATGATTCAATTTGTAGAGACACACTTAGCGCGAAGATCAGCATTGCCCTTATGTATACCCTCCAGCAGTGGAGTAAATGCGCGAATTTTGTTGCTGGACTCCCTCTAGAGGGCTACTGGAGCTCCAGCGAAGCATACATATGCAGCATCTGGTGGTGATTACCTGTTACTCCATTGTAGATCAAATTTGTCGGCTTCACTAGTTCCCAGAATCACAGAAGCTAACATGAAACGGAAGTTGAGCTTCATTAAATTCATATCTGTTTACCACAGTTCCTGTGAAACATTAGAGCATCTGGCCGTGCCAAACTGTTAGCGCACGCTACAGAAGGTAGTGCTAGACTTCACTAGCTTTCATCAATCTAGCAGTAAATCTCTCTCCCATTCCCAACCTGTCCTACTCTACTCATCCAACAAGATTTGAAGGCAAACAATGGAATTTTGGTGCGACAATATTTGATGGCAAATAGTAGGGCTTTGGTAGTACAACGTCGCTTAACAGTGCCCTCTTTAACAGCGGATACGTAAGCTTGTATAGAGCAGCAACAGTGCCACACACCCATTGTATGGGAAGCTGCAACAAAAGTAGATTGACTGAAAAGCTGTGCAAGCTGCCGACCCTGGTGTTTGCAGGGTCATTGTGCATTCCAGCTGCTTGATGGCAGAGTGTTTCACTGAGTTTGTAGCCTGCGGTGAGTTCTACAGCTGAGTAGATTCAACTGGGAACCGTAAAGGGGTGATTCATTCGTTATGGCCTCCTCCCCACAGGGCCTAGAAGGCGAACACCCCGAGTGGGGGCGAATTGAACAACAACAGATTTTGGAAACTTAAGAATAATTGTATTTCGCTATATATGGGCTACTGTTTCAAGGAAATGGGCCAACGTTAGGTGCCGATCATAGGCCCTGCTCGAGGGGGCGGGTAGCAGCGTAGTCGCAGCAGTAGGTGCTGTGCACTGCATTTGCGGGCTGTTCCGGAAAGAAATCTTTATTCTTTCCGGGCTTGGGAGTAGAAATACTATGTTTTAATGATTCACACCTATATAGCTCGGTAAGGGATGCATCTCCGCAACGGACGCGTTATCGGCCCCACACAGCAGGAGACTTCTACAATGTCAGTCAACAAAATGCCGAGCGGGACGCCGGCCCATCATCGCCATGGTACTCCGAAGCCCACCGTGGCAGAGCGGCAGCATGGGCATAAGAAGGTGTCCCCGCAGGTGACGCCTATGACCAACGTTATGCCAGGGGGCACTCCCTTCGTCATGTGGGACCAATTCCAGTCCGCTATGAGTGTGATAAGAACTGTTAGAGGGGGGAATGTGGAATCGGGCGCAACGATTCCCATACTACCAGAAGACGGCAGCACTATGCAGGCCTTGCTGCTGCGCATCGAGCGCCGGTACACCCAGATGGCATTGGAGCCGCGCGAGTGGGGAAATGCAGTAATTGACTACCTTGTGGTCCCGGCTCTAACGTATTGGATGTATCTACGGAGAACTATCGACCTGAGCGACTGGGCGACAGTACAGCGCAGGCTTTTGGAGCGGTTTGACAAAACAATGTCGCAGAGTCAATTGTTAACGGAGTTGGCTAAAGTACGGTGGAATGGTAACCCGAAGGAATACTCGGACTGGTTTGCGGCTGTAGCGGAGCGTGGTTCGGGTCTTGCCCCCGACGAACTCGCTGACTATTACTGCACCGGGCTACCGACGAACCTCCCATCTTCTAATAACCAATAACGGGCAAGTGAAGTATCAATCGTGGGAACAAGCGGCGACAGCCGCAGCACGGCTCTACGAGCCCAAGCAGAGTGTGCTGGAAGACCAATCGAGCCATTAGGGCTGCTATCCAAGCTAATGGACCTAGTCGGCGCCAGGAAATTGAAAATCGACCTGGGGGAGCCCACGCGAACTGCTATGAGTGTCAGGGTCGCGGACATCTGGCACTTGTCTGCCTCAGCAAGGGGAAACGTACCAAACGTCCAGGGGAAATATGCAAAAAGTGTGGCGGTGTGGCACACTATGCTCGGGACTGTCCTACGTATGAACGAGGCCGGACCGAGCCGGAGGTACGTATGAACGAGGCCGGACCGAGCCGGAGGACAAGAGCAGTAGGGAGCCCACCCGTCGTAGCACTGAGGAGACGGAACGATTTAACATGCGGGCCTAGGCGTGGTTGGAGACGAGCGTTCTAGGCCGCGTAGCCATGGCAAAGGGATGATGTGTGCTGTAGCGACAGACCCTAGTGCCACTCCGGTCTCCCTTGAGTGGGGAAACCAACTCCTCAGCACTGCGGAAGGAAC
>NW_013543455.1:166696-166970 GCF_000499545.2 Eimeria tenella
ACTACACCTAGAATAGCCCCATTTCTCGGTTTCTATAGCTTTATTCCGTCGTAAAACGACAATTCAAAAGGTGTCTCAAATCTCCCTGTTCGATTCGTTCCCTTCTCGGAGCTTACCCCCTAGACCCTAGGCGGGGAGTTTCGCAGTGGTGCCGGCGTTATCGCCAGCCCCAGTCTCCACACGATTTCCGCACATTTCACGTTTTCACTAGAACGGACTAACGGTTTTTATTATTTTTTCATGTATTGGGGGGGTCCTGTCCCCCTCCAGTGTC
>NW_013543455.1:167070-310446 GCF_000499545.2 Eimeria tenella
CCGCGACACTGCTATCACCCCTAGGACACTAGTCAGCCCCATTGTAGTGCCTCGGCACTACAAACTAGCTGCGAAACGTGGAAAACGTCATGGCATGCATACGTGGGAGGCAGAGCGAGACGGTAAGCAACAGCTCCTATGCGTTCGATGACTTCGAAGGTTCCACGGTAACGGGGCTCGAAGTTAGGGCAGCTGTTGAAAGGCGGTAGGTGCTTGCTGCTGAGCCAGACCTTGTCTCCCACCGCATACTCCACTGCTCGGCGCTTTGTACATAGTACTTCTGCTGCCATTTTGCCTTCAGGATGTGACTCTGTGCTCTGCCCTAGCACTGAGAAGACGGAACGATCAAACGTGCGGGCCTAGGCGTGGGTGGAGACGAGCGTTCTAGGCCGCGCAGCCATGGCAAGGGGATGATGTGTGCGGTAGCGACAGGCCCTAATGCCATTCCAGTCTCCCACGAGATGGGAAACCAACTCCTCCGCACTGCGGGAGGAGCCGATAAGAGCGACGAGCGCGCGGAAGGGACTCCGCCGCTTCCGGAAACGCTGTGGGAGTCTGGGTCAGAGTCAACCCTGAGTGAAGAGACTCCGGACGCGACGATGAATAGCAGCAGGAAGTCTGTACAGGCGACAGAAGACGGAGATAGGTCAGACGCGACAGAGATTGTGCCACACTGGTGGAGGGAAACTTGCATGAAAGAGCCTTACGATCAAGGGGGAGCGTTGTGATGTGCGGGTGCGACGGCGGTACTTCGCGTAGAGCTTGTGGGGAGTCCTTGCGAGGCCCTCTTGGACACTGGGGCTTCGAGAAGTTTGATTAGTCCTAAATTGGTCGAACGACTGCAGCTGAAAGTGCGGATATTACCAAGGGAACATAGGTTCACCATAGCTACAGGTGCAGTATGACGCATTGATCGGGTAGTGACGGGATTGACGTTGTGGTGTGGACATACACGTTTTTCCGGGGACTTTCTAGTGGGACCCGTTCCCTACGACTTAGTCTTGGGTTTGGATTGGCTGACGGAACACAAGGTGGCCTGGGACTTCCAGTCTGACAAACTCCGAACCTATGTGAATGGCCAGTGGTGCGAGCTACCAGTCGTTCGGACGGGTGAATCGACGCTGCAAAGCGATAGTTCCACCGTAGTCCACCCTCGGACTCCAGCAGAGCAAGCATACGAGATCTTGGCCAAACAAGTGGCGGGTATGTCAGCCGAGGAGACAGCTGTATTCCTACGCCCGCCGCCAAAGAAGTACAAGTCCCGCGCGAAAAATAAGGCCAAGGCGCGGATAACGTCGCTCGTTCGTCAGGCGGCGGACGATACTAACGATCTCAAGACTCCGTTGCACGGTTTGCACCTCATACTGGCTTTGCCTGAGGCTTGTTCGGCAGTGCCCTTAAGACTCTCGGATGAATGGCAAGGCGCGCTTTGTTGCGCGTTGATAAGGAGTCAACCCACGTCCTCCGGCTGCCGTAGTCCTTTGGCCTCAACCGCCTCGGTTACAGCGGAGAGTGACGAGGAGTCTCCCTGGCCTATGGCAAAACTCCCACACACTCTATTCGACGAATGGATCAATTCAACTGAGGCGCAGGATATTCCATGTGAGGTTGCTCAGGTGCTGCACGAGTATCGAGCGGTTTTCCCCGATACCTTACCTAAAGGCTTACCTCCGAAGCGCCCTCATGATCACCATATTCTCCTGGCGCCTGGAAAACTACCAGCGAGATCCGCAATCTACCGTATGACCCCAGATCAGCTCACTTACCACAAACAGGAGATAGCCAAATTACCGGAATATGGTTGGATTGGACCGACCTACTCGCCTATTTGCTCTCCTACGATCATGGTGGACAAGCGTGATGATGGCTCCAGGGAGCGGAAGATGCGGATGGTTGTCAATTACCAAGCCTTGAATGCGCTTACGATAGCCCCTGATTTTCCAGTACCTCCCATTCCAAGCATTCTGGAGCTGCCCGGAGGCACCAAGTATTTTTCCACCTTGGACCTGGAAGCAGGATTCCATCAAATACGTATGGCTAAGGAAGACCGGTGGAAGACGGCCTTCCGGTCCGTTCTCGGGCTATTCGAGTACCGAGTAATGCCCTTCGGCCTTAAGGATGCCCTCGCTACGTTCCAGGCCAATATTAATGCCTATCTACAACCTTTTTTGGGACAGGGCGTTATTGCGTACCTAGATGGTGTACTTATCTATAGTTCTGATCTCTCTGGGCACGTTTCTCTTCTGCGACAAGTCCTAAGCATTTTTCTTAGACACCAGTTCTACCCAAAATTCCGCAAATGCAAATTTGCAAGGCAAACAATTACTTATTTGGTTTACACCATTTCTCCTACGGGGATCAAACCCGCAGAAGATAAAATCGCAGCCATCCGGCATTGGCCAGAGGTGCTGGAGAACGAAACGCAAGTGCGCCAGTTCCTCGGTCCCATAAATTACTGTCGCATGTTATGGGACTGGACTATGCACACGTTGCCCGGCCGCTGGTTGATCTAACGCGTAAAGACGTCAGTTCCGAATTGACAGAGCTTCATACGCAAGCGGTGCGGCAGCTCAAACAGTGCTTAATCGACTTCACTACAATACAAGCCCCTGACACGACGAAACCCTTCGAGTTATACACAGACGCCTCTGGTAATGCGATCGGAGCAGTTCTGGAACAAGACGGCAAACCCATCGGCTTCCTCACCCAAGTCATGAACCCCACGCAACAGAGATACTCGATCTACGATCAGGAACTCTTAGCGTTGGTCATGGCACTGGACAAGTGGTCGCACTTGCTCCGTGTCTCCAAGGTAACAGCTTACACTGATCATCAAGCTCTCACCCATCTCCAACGACTCCAAGCATCGAAGCCTCTGCGCGGACGCACCGTCCGGTGGCTAGACTTCCTTGCAGAGTTCCCGGATATGCACATCACGTATGTTCAGGGAGCGCGCAATCAAGTTGCCGACGCCTTGTCTCGCCGTCCCGGCCTCTCTAACACCTGCTCGCACGACACACCATCGGGACGGCTGATGCTCGCAACAGGATAGGCGAGCGCGGCTTCCCGCTCTCGCGGTCCGCCTCCCAACTATCGCGAGCTCGCTGGAGTTCGCCCGCGCCGCCCTCGACGACACAGCACGCAGTCTGCGCCTTCCCCTGCGCCACAGGAACCCAACCCAGAGCCGGAACCTCCTACACTTACAACGAAGGCACCCGCTGGTCCCCCTGACGCGCGCCATTGGCCGCAAGCGTACTCGAAGTGTCCTGTCTTTCGCGTTCCCTACGAAGCCGCAGCAAACCAACCAGGAGAAGCTCTGCAAATTGAGTTTTGTAATCGCCAATTTACCTTTCGCTACGTAGAGCCTTACCTGCACATCCGCGTTCATGGACTGTGGCGCATCTGCGTCCCACAATTCCCCAAGTTCCTCACTCACGTTCTGCATTCGCATCACGACCATGTCACAGCCGGCCATCGAGGCCAGAAAAAGACCTTTGCGGCCCTCAGCAAGCACCACTACTGGCCTGGAATGCGTGCCTACACTACCGCTTATTTGAGTCATGTACCCACTGTCGCGCATCAAAGTCCATTAACCAGAAGCCTGCAGGCCTTCAACAGTTGCTCATCCCTTCTCGTCGATGGGCGCACGTGAGCCTCGATTTCATCACAGATCTTCCCCTTACAACGACAGGGCAGGACTCGATCCTTGTCATGGTCGACCCCCTTAGCAAGATGGCTCATTTCGTTCCTGCAAAGAAGTCATTCACAGCAGCAGACACCGTGGAGCTTCTCGCAGACCGCCTTATCCGCTATCATGGTTTTCCAGAGGTGCTCGTATCGGACCGCGACCCTCGTTTCCAGTCAGATCTTTGGAACCAGCTCTGCCGCCGCTTTAACATCAAACGGTGCATGTCCTCGCCCTACCATCCCCAAATCGACGGCCAAACTGAACGGGTGAACAGCACACTGGAGCAGATGCTTCGTACCTATATCCAATTTGACGAACGCGAGTGGGAGCGTTTGCTTCCGGCCTTGGAACTTGCCTACAACACCATAAGTCATTCATCCACTGAGCTCTCTCCTTTCGAGGTCATGATTGGAAAGAACCCATTGACTGCTGCGGACCTTGATATCGTCGGCGCGTTAGCTCCTACGCTCACTCCTTCGGTGACTAAGCTTTTCCGACAGCTCTGCGACAGAGCACAGAGTCACATCCTGAAGGCAAAAGGCAGCAGAAGTACTATGTACAAAGCGCCGAGCAGTGGAGTATGCGGTGGGAGACAAGGTCTGGCTCAGCAGCAAGCACCTACCGCCTTTCAACAGCTGCCCTAACTTCGAGCCCCGTTACCGTGGAACCTTCGAAGTCATCGAACGCATAGGAGCTGTTGCTTACCGTCTCGCTCTGCCTCCCACGTATGCATGCCATGACGTTTTCCACGTTTCGCAGCTAGTTTGTAGTGCCGAGGCACTACAATGGGGCTGACTAGTGTCCTAGGGATGATAGCAGTGTCGCGGCCCCTTGCAGCGACCTGCAAGGGGCCGCGACACTGGAGGGGGACAGGACCCCCCCAATACATGAAAAAATAATAAAAACCGTTAGTCCGTTCTAGTGAAAACGTGAAATGTGCGGAAATCGTGTGGAGACTGGGGCTGGCGATAACGCCGGCACCACTGCGAAACTCCCCGCCTAGGGTCTAGGGGGTAAGCTCCGAGAAGGGAACGAATCGAACAGGGAGATTTGAGACACCTTTTGAATTGTCGTTTTACGACGGAATAAAGCTATAGAAACCGAGAAATGGGGCTATTCTAGGTGTAGTACGTAGACCTGTAGAGGGGCAGGAAACAGCCTAGTCGCAGCAGTAGGCGCCGCGCACTACATAGTTCCTCACCGTCCCCGCCCTCCCGCTTTGGTTCCCTCGGCAGCCGATGCTGCCTGGCCTTCTATCCACGATGCAGCAGGCAATCCCACAGAGGAGTACGAAGTCGACTATACTATGGACCAACGCGGCTCGGGAGATGCAGCTCAGGACCTCGTGAAGTGGCGCGGGATCCCTGAAGATCAAGCTACGTGGGATCCAGCTCATCACCTTACAGGCTGTCCGGCCTTGCTTCGCGCTTGGCGCCGCCGCCAACGAAGACGTCTTCAGGCTCGAAACAACTTGGGTCCTTCCGAGGCGTAGACATACGGGTCCGCCACGTTCCAGCTCCTACAGCACGGGCACCCTCCAATGGGGATGGGGGAGGGAGCGCTGGGCACCGCGTGCGCTCACGACGTCAGCTGTAGAAGAGCACAGAGATTGCAAAGGCAAAAATAATGTGTTTGGGATAGGTCTTTTCAGTCCGATAGGGGGGGAAGTTGTAATGCACAGGCACTACAATGGGGCTGGTTTGTGTCCTAGAGATGATAGTTAGCTAGCGACCTACAAGGGGTCGCGACACTGGAGGAGGACAGAACCCTCCCAGGAGGATAGAAAATAAGAAAAACCGTCTATTAGTTCTAATGAATACGTGAAATGTGCGGAAATTGTGTGGAGACTGGGGCTGGCGAAAGCGCCGGCACCAATGCGGACCTCCTCCCCATAGGGCCTACGAGGTGAGCTCCGAGAAGGGGGCGAATCGATGAGACAGTTAAAAAAACTTTAAGAATTGTCGTATTTCGATGGAATAAGGCTATGGAGACCGAGAAATGGGGCTATACTAGGCGTAGTATGTAGACCTGTTAGAGGAGCAGGAGGTAGCGTAGTCGCAGTAGTAGGCGCCGCGCATTACATTCCGCCTCTGGGTTTGGTTCCGGCAGCGTGTGGGAAGGTGCAGAAGGCAGGCTGCGTCGTCTGGGCCGTCGCGAACGAATTCCAGCGAGCTCCCTGTAGTTGGTAGGCCGACCACGAGATCGGGGAGCCTCGCTCGCTTGTCCTATTGCGAGCATCAGTGGTACCGATGGTGTGTCGTGCGAGCAGGTGTTAGGAAGACCGGGAAGGCGAGACAAGGCATCAGCAACTTGATTGCGCGCTCCTTGAACACAAGTGATGTGCATATCCGGGAACTCCGCAAGAAAGTCTAGCCACCGGACGGTGCGTCCGCGCAGAGGCTTCGATGCTTGGAGTCGTTGGAGATGGGTGAGAGCTTGATGATCAGTGTAAGCTGTTACCTTGGAGACACGGAGCAAGTGCGACCACTTGTCCAGTGCCATGACCAACGCTAAGAGTTCCTGATCGTAGATCGAGTATCTCTGTTGCGTGGGGTTCATGACTTGGGTGAGGAAGCCGATGGGTTTGCCGTCTTGTTCCAGAACTGCTCCGATCGCATTACCAGAGGCGTCTGTGTATAACTCGAAGGGTTTCGTCGTGTCAGGGGCTTGTATTGTAGTGAAGTCGATTAAGCACTGTTTGAGCTGCCGCACCGCTTGCGTATGAAGCTCTGTCCATTCGGAACTGACGTCTTTACGCGTTAGATCAACCAGCGGCCGGGCAACGTGTGCATAGTCCAGTCCCATAACATGCGACAGTAATTTATGGGACCGAGGAACTGGCGCACTTGCGTTTCGTTCTCCAGCACCTCTGGCCAATGCCGGATGGCTGCGATTTTATCTTCTGCGGGTTTGATCCCCGTAGGAGAAATGGTATAAACCAAATAAGTAATTGTTTGCCTTGCAAATTTGCATTTGCGGAATTTTGGGTAGAACTGGTGTCTAAGAAAAATGCTTAGGACTTGTCGCAGAAGAGAAACGTGCCCAGAGAGATCAGAACTATAGATAAGTACACCATCTAGGTACGCAATAACGCCCTGTCCCAAAAAAGGTTGTAGATAGGCATTAATATTGGCCTGGAACGTAGCGAGGGCATCCTTAAGGCCGAAGGGCATTACTCGGTACTCGAATAGTCCAAGAACGGACCGGAAAGCCGTTGTAGTGCCAGGCACTACAATTGACCTTCGTCGCCACCCCTCGAGGCTTAGTAACGCGAAAGGGCATGCATAATATAGAATAATTTAAGGCATAAGGCACCATTGGATATTAGGAAATCATAAAAGGGAATAGAGTGCTCGCTAGCCAGCACCGGGTATGGGGCTGGATGCGAGGTTGGTGCCGTGACTCAGGCACTGACCCTCAGCGAGGGTCAACAGTCAGTTCTATTATTTTGGGTTTTTCTCACCTCTCAATAATATGAACTCAGTTGTATATGGCCATTTAGGGTATACAGCAGTAGTTGGCGGAAATCATGGATTTTAGATAGTAGATGCAGAGTGTGCACTTAGCCAGACTAGCCCAGGGACCATACGTAGTAACAGTGTAGGCCAGCTGTTCACTACAGCCGTCTTCCAACGGTCTTCCTTAGCCACACGTATTTGATGGAATCCTGCTTCAAGATCCAAAGTCGAAAAATACTTGGCGCCTCCCAGCATCTCTAGAATGGTTTGAATGGGAGGTAGTGGAAAATCAGGGGCTATCGTAAGGGCATTTAGAGCCTGGTAATTGACAACCATGCGCACCTTCCGCTCCCCGGAGCCATCATCACGTTTGTCTACCATGATCGTAGGAGAGCAAATAGGCGAATAGGTCGGTCCGATCCAACCGTTGTCCGATAATTTAGCTAGCTCCTGTTTGTGGAATGTGAGCTGATCTGGGGTCATAGGGTATACTGCAAATTTCGCTGGAAGTTTTCCAGGCACACGTAGAATATGGTGATCATGAGGGCGTTTCGGCGGTAATCCCTTAGGTAAGGTATCGGGAAAAACCGCTCGATACTCGTGCAACACCTGGGCAATCTCACATGGAATATCCTGCGCCTCTGTCGAATTTATCTATTCGTCGAACAGTGTGTGCTCGAGTTTCACCATAGGTCAAGGGAGACTCCTCGTCACTCTCTGCTGCCACCGAGGCGATTGAGACCAAAGAAGTACCCCAGCCGGAGGACGTGGGTTGATTCCCAATTAACGCGCAACAAAGCGCGCCTTGCCATTCATCTGAGAACCTTAGGGGCACCGCCGAACCGGCTTCGGGCAAAGCCAGTATGAGATGCAAACCGTTCAATGGAGCCCTGACACTCCTTGTATCAGCCGCCGCCTGACGAACGAGCCACGTTTTCCGTCCCTTCGCCTTAGTCTTCGCATGGGACTTATACCTGCTTGGTGGCGGGCGTAGGAATATAGCTGCCTCCTCGGCTGACATACCCGCCACTTGTTTGGCCAATATCTCATATGCTTGCTCTGCCGGGGTCCTTGGGTGGACTACCTTGCAGCTTTGCTTCACCAGTCCGAACGACCGGTAACTCGCACCACTGGCCATTCACATAGGTTCGGAGTTTGTCTGACTGAAAATACCAGGCCACCTTATGTTCCGTCAGCCAATACCAAGACTAAGTCGTAGGGAACGGTTCCCACTAAAATGTCCCCGGAAAAACGTGCATGTCCGCACCACAGCGTCAATCCCGTCACAACCCGATCAATGCGTAATTGTTCACCTGTAGCTACGGTGAACCTATGCTCTTCTGGAAGTCTCCACACTTTCAGCTGCAGTCGTTCGACTATTTTAGGACTAATGAAACTTCTCGAAGCCCCAGTGTCCACGAGGGCCTCACAAGGACTCCCTGCGAGCTCAGCGCGAAGTACCGCCGTCGCACCCACACAATACAATGCTCCCCCTTGGTCGTAAGACTCTTTCGTGCAAGTCTCCCTCCACTAGTGTGGCACAATCTCTGTCGCGTCTTATAGCCGTCTTCTGTTGCCTCTGCAGACTTCCGGCTGCTATCCGTCGTCGCTTCTGGAGCCTCTTCATTCAGGATCGACGCCGACCCAGGCTCCCACAGCGTTTCCGGAAGCGGCTGAGTCCCTTCCGCGTGCCCATCGCTCGTACTAGTTCCTTCCGCAGTGCTGAGGAGTTGGTTTCCCCACTCAAGGGAGACCGGAGTGGCACTAGGGTCTGTCGCTACAGCACACATCATCCCTTTGCCATGGCTACGCGGCCTAGAACGCTCGTCTCCAACCACGCCTAGGCCCGCATGTTAAATCGTTCCGTCTCCTCAGTGCTACGACGGGTGGGCTCCCTACTGCTCTTGTCCTCCGGCTCGGTCCGGCCTCGTTCATACGTACCTCCGGCTCGGTCCGGCCTCGTTCATACGTAGGACAGTCCCGAGCATAGTGTGCCACACCGCCACACTTTTTGCATATTTCCCCTGGACGTTTGGTACGTTTCCCCTTGCTGAGGCAGACAAGTGCCAGATGTCCGCGACCCTGACACTCATAGCAGTTCGCGTGGGCTCCCCCAGGTCGATTTTCAATTTCCTGGCGCCGACTAGGTCCATTAGCTTGGATAGCAGCCCTAATGGCTCGATTGGTCTTCCAGCACACTCTGCTTGGGCTCGTAGAGCCGTGCTGCGGCTGTCGCCGCTTGTTCCCACGATTGATACTTCACTTGCCCGTTATTGGTTATTAGAAGATGGGAGGTTCGTCGGTAGCCCGGTGCAGTAATAGTCAGCGAGTTCGTCGGGGGCAAGACCCGAACCACGCTCCGCTACAGCCGCAAACCAGTCCGAGTATTCCTTCGGGTTACCATTCCACCGTACTTTAGCCAACTCCGTTAACAATTGACTCTGCGACATTGTTTTGTCAAACCGCTCCAAAAGCCTGCGCTGTACTGTCGCCCAGTCGCTCAGGTCGATAGTTCTCCGTAGATACATCCAATACGTTAGAGCCGGGACCACAAGGTAGTCAATAAGTGCATTTCCCCACTTGCGCGGCTCCAATCCCATCTGGGTGTACCGGCGCTCGATGCGCAGCAGCAAGGCCTGCATAGTGCTGCCGTCTTCTGGTAGTATGGGAATCGTTGCGCCCGATTCCACATTCCCCCCTCTAACAGTTCTTATCACACTCATAGCGGACTGGAATTGGTCCCACATGACGAAGGGAGTGCCCCCTGGCATAACGTTGGTCATAGGCGTCACCTGCGGGGACACCTTCTTATGCCCATGCTGCCGCTCTGCCACGGTGGGCTTCGGAGTACCATGGCGATGATGGGCCGGCGTCCCGCTCGGCAATGTGTTGACTGACATTGTAGAAGTCTCCTGCTGTGTGGGGCCGACAACGCGTCCGTTGCGGAGATGCATCCCTTACCGAGCGAAGATATCTAGGTGTGAATCATTAAAACATAGTATTTCTACTCCCAAGCCCGGAAAGAACAAAGATTTCTTTCCGGAACAGCCCGCAAATGCAGTGCACAGCGCCTACTGCTGCGACTCCGCTGCTACCCGCCCCCTCGAGCAGGGGCCTATGATTATCCTCTAGCTTCGGCACATTTCCTTGAAACAATAGCCTAAATATAACGAAGTCCAGTTTTTTATAGTTTTCTAAAAGCTGTTTTCTTAAAATCCTCCCCACTTGAGGTTCTCGCCTCCTAGGCCCTGTGGGAAGGAGGCCTGCACTGGTGCCGGCGCTATCGCCAGCTCCAGTCTCCAGGCATTTACAGGCACCTCTAGTCTATGCATGTTAATTCGCAGACAAATTTCCTTACTTTGATCCTAGGAAGAGGGTCCTGTCCTGGCTCAGTGTTATGACCTCTTGTTGGTCCCTAGCTGGCTATCTTCTATAGGTCCCTATTGTAGTGCCTGTGCACTACAAGTGGTGCGTGTTACCAGTCGTTAGGACTGGTGAAGCAAAGCTGGAGCGTGACAGTCCCACCGTAGTACACCCAAGGACTCCAGCAGAGCAAGCATAAGGTACTGGCCACGCAAGTGGCGGGTATGTCAACGGAGGAGGCCGCCATATTCGTGCGCGTGCTTGTCGAATGCCTGTTGGAAGGAATACTGTAGTGGCCAAGTGCCTTAGAGGACAATGCACTTTCGAGTTGGAGTTTTCATTGACTACTTGCCTCATATTGCCACCCTGCGCAGCTCTCGTAACGCCTACAGCTAATGATTCTTTCAGCAAGTTCTTGTAAAGCGGATTGGCTTCCTCGAGGCATAGCTAGAATGCCTGTTCTACAGGAGTTGCAGTTGGCTCAGCTATGCGTCCTTCTCTAGAGTATGCAAATGTTTGGGAGTCGCTTGTTTTAGAACCCCTAGGCACTAGGTTTTGTTTTGGCCTTACTGGCTTAGCTCATAACACATTCAAGACCTTCAGGCAGGCCATGCCAGGAAGCATCACGCTGCGCCTGTGGTGTCGCGCGCACTTAACATACTGTTCCTTTGCCGCACTACGTGTGTTCAGAAGAGGCCTTTGTTATTAAGTTTATTAACCACGATAGCCGCTTGATTCAATCCAGTTGCACTCTGTTCATTCTCATTTTCGTGGCGACAAGAGATTGAAACGCCTGAGCTTTTAGCTCCCGTTCATTACGTAACTGCAGTGCGGTAATTCCCGTTGCTGGAGGCCTCATCATCTAGTAGCCTCGGCACGACTCTTCTTTATACAACGCTTAGCTATGTGTTGTTCGCCAGCGGGGTTTCGGTGATACAGTGCATGTATGCATATAGCGCAGAATCTACCTCAGCATCAGCAGAGGGCATCGTAAGTTGAAAATTGACACTTTTAGGTGTCTTAAAACCCAGATCTCAGATAACAGCTGTGAATTAGAGGCAGTAGAAGTAGACCGTCTCCCGTCCTTGTGAACAGCTGGCGAACACGAGCCAGTGCTCAGGTCAACTCCGCAACACGCACCCTTTGCTTTTGAATCCTTGAGACACAGCTGAATGAGCATCTTTTGTTCAGGCAGATGAGTGCACAATACAGCCTTGGTTATGTAGCACTCGATGCGATAGCCGTTCAATAGAGCCATTCGTTTTTTGCTGAGTTAATGCTGCCACCCCTTCCTCAAGTGTCCTTTGTTCTAGGAGGCATTGCCCGTGGGTTTACCCGCTTTCTACAGATAGAAACTTTTCGTGGCCTGCTTGCCTTGTCGAGGAAGCGAAGGTGCGGTACAGGCATGCTTCACTCAAGGGTGGGAGGGTGGCCACACCGTCGCAGCTAAGTTAAGACTTCTGCGCGGATCCATGCACCAAAAGTTGCCTTAAAAGTAAAGAAAAAAGGTCCATGCATTTGCGGGTACCCTGTACATAGCTTACTGCTCGCACTTTAAGCCCGTCCTTTCAGTAATCCAAGCTCGTCCCGGGAGACGCGCCTCTGCCCAGTCCCCTGAGGCGTGCCCCCAGCAGGAAATGCCCACAAACAGTAGTAACAACTAAATGTTTCACACAGGAAAAAATGTATTGATTTACTGCTGAAGCTAAGCAGAGGGTTACATCAAGGCGTTTGCTTCTCGCGTACAGCTACGCCAGGCCGGGAGCGTACCGTGGGGTAAGCCTTTTCGTTACCTCCGGCATCGAAAGAAATGCCTTATGTGAGGCAGGCTTGCGTTTCTATAACTGGTATCATTGGCTACACACTTTTGCAAACATATTTGCCCGTAGTGTGAGCTTGAATGGCACACATTTGATGAACAGCAAAAGAACAACACTGAACATTCCACAACAGCAGCGCACGCCTCGCTGAAGCTCGCAACAGGTCCCACTATAACGAGCTGCGTTGAGACCACGTACTCTGCACGTTGCTTTGTAGTACTATAAGCCGTTATTTACCTTCACATTCATGACCGGGTGTAGTGCCAGGCTCAGCAGTCAGCCCTACACGAGATTCTGGATAGTCTTGCATGCATGGAAGCCGCCGCAGAGGCGTTGGGTGACAACTGGAAAGTCGTTTCGTGTTTGAATTCGAAAGTGACAAATACAAAGGAGAAAAAGGGAAAGGGAGGCGCATGGAGCGTCTTCTCCTTGACCTGTACCTCGCGCCCGTACCACTGCGGCGACCCCGGTGTGTATGCATCGCTGGCCTTCCGTTTGTTTTGTTTAAGCATCAAGAGTAGTCACTTAAGTCCACAGAGAACTCTGCATGCAATGTCTCTGAGTTGGATCCAAGAAACGAGGGGCCCCAGCATCCTCCACTGATTGACCTGGCGGGAAAGGGGCCCTAATTGCATGGGAAACGTGCACAGCGTGGACCCCAAAACTGATGCATGAGCCATCAATACCGCAGCCTTTATAAAATTTTGTCGTACCATCAAAATGGCGGATGCAGTTTTACGCAGAGAAATCAAGCGCCTCGTAGAGGAACAAAAGCTCCTTAATCAGCGGCTTCAACGCAAACCTCCCGGGGGACCTGGCGCATTGGCTCCCCGCCCTGTTCCGGGGACCGTAGCGAAGGAAAATCCACAGAGTACAGCCTCGGGTGACGCCACAGGAGCAGCCTCCCAGAAACGACCGCAGGTGAGGCCAAGGGTAGCGGCAAACGGCGTTTGACTAGTGACAGACTTGTTGTTTGCCAAACCTAACGCCTGCTGCTTACTCACGTTCACCCGTTAAGGGCACCTAGCTTGCTTGGTGCCGCTGGAATGTGTTATGTACGGTGTGTAGTGAGAGTATACTAGGTATGCGAGTCTCCTTTTCAGGCTGGCGGAACGCCAAACTATGATTTTGCGGGCCCAGAGTTTCAGATTGCAAAGCGGGTAGGTCTAGATTTTGTGACTTTACTTCTTAGGCGTATGCTTGCTTCTTTAATTATGGCACTTCCGGGGCTCCTACTCTCCTGGATTACTCAGCAGGATAAACAGTATAGGATGTGACTGTGCAGCCCAAGGTGGAACTCGATCCTAGTTCGGAGAAGCGCAACAAACGCATTTTCGGGTTTCTGTCATCTCATTTGAACAAAGCCAAGCAACAGCTTGCGAAAGAGAGGGATACAGATTTTGTGAGCCCCGTCAGTTATGTTGCTGCCAGGTCCATCTCTTGCTGGCACTTCCGAACGTTGACCACAGTGTTGCTGCGTGGGTTCCTGCAAGTTGCGGCTAACTCCAGGCGTCCCTACCGTCCGTATGGGGGGATTGTTTAGCGCTCACGTAGATAGGAGTTTGTTTCTCTGCAGGCCCAGCGCCACAAGCTGCAGGAAGAGCGTGTTAACTCTAAGTTGGAGTTGGCCCGAAAACATATAGCAGAAATTGCGCGCATCCAGTGGCAGGAGCAGCGCAAAGAGGACGAGAGCCAACTGGCCAAGGTCTCAAGTGAACTGATTCAAAAGGAAAACGATCTCATGGTAAGGTCATACGCCAACAACCTTAAGCCGTAAAGCCATTGCAGAACGACACTGGGGCACGCACGCACGCGTACAACACGCTATTTTGGAAGGCGAGTGTAGAGGCCAGTGATCCATATTGTTTGGCAGCATTGTAATCTTTTCACAATTATGTATCTATGGGGTGCCTTGACACGGGCCCACAGAGTAGTTAAGGCTTATTTTGGTTCCGAGGATCAGGGCTCCAGCCAGTTATAGTAACGGAAGAATTTCATTTAGAGCTGCGCGCGTCTTACACAGGCTAGCATTACATTTCCGCCCCGTTGGGTGCTGCTGCAACGTTGTTTGTTTGCAGCGTCTCCATTTGGTACAACACTACTCCAACATGGAGCACTTCGTTGGGACAGAGTAGGCACCAAGCAGCGGCCAAGCTTCCAGTTGTCTGCACATCCCAAACAACGAATCGACTGTGGGAACGGCTGAGGGGACTGTATGTGAATTATGTTGGAGCCATGTTGACTGCTTTTTACAGGGCTCAACCTACGTTATTCTGGCGTCCAGCAGAGTGGGATTCTCACACGCGGCGTCTGCAGCAACAAACTAAAGTGTGGATAGAGGTGAGGACTTCCTTTTTCTCCTTTTTGTGTGTCATCTCCTTGTTTCGGTCCCGCGGCTCGCGGTGTGAGCTCGTGGCCATGTCTTAGTTGGTTACACTTGCGCTTGTGACATTCCAGTACCTCGTCTGTGCCCAGTAGTCGTCTGTAGATAATCGGACGGGCCATCAAGATATTGATGACTCATGGTAGTGCTTTCTTTGCTGGGTTCCTGCTGCCTTGCTTCGCTTCCCGTCACCAGACGAAAATCAAACACATTCAGGAGGCAGACTACACCTTCAGCACAGTTGGGGATCCGGAGAGCCACACAGACGCCAACCACGGCAGCGGAGAGGCCCCAGCCTCCCCCGAAGACAGAGATAGAGGCCCCTCTGAAGTTGCCAGCAACAAAGAGGAAGACTTACAAGACTAAGTCGATCTCGTGTCCCTCCGTATGCGCAGCTCCTCAGGAGTACCCTGTTGTTATTAGCATATTTCCTCCCTCAGCAGCCGCCGTAGTAGCAGCTGGAGGGCGTCAGTAGGGAGATACGATGGGGAACCACGTACATGAGGTGTCTGCATTTGGGTGCTAATTACGCATCTTTGCTGACGCTGACGAAGTTCCCCCTTCATATTGTTGACTCCATTGCCGCTGGGAGCTCAGAGCAGAGTGTTCGTCACCACCGTAGCACAGAGGGACCCGTAACTTCTGGGAAACCCTTGAAATTGTTCAGCCCCCAGCGCTTTCGCGGCCTCTCCAACGGGCCCGTTTGAGATCTTGGCGACCTAGGCATCTGGGAGGTTCTCTGGCCGTAAGGCCGGAAAAACGGGACGAGGAGATGCCCGTGAAGCTCTATGCCCCGTTGAGCTTTATGCTTCACTACGCATCTGCGGGCCCCAACCCCGGAAGCGTCAATGGCGCCTCTCCCATGGTATTGGCATCGCTATGAAGAGCTCGGTGTCTTTTGTACTGTCTTCGCGTTTCGGCCCAAGCGACTGAGAGGGACTGCCTCCCCTTAAGGCTAAACCCCAAACTTTCCACTGCGCCATAGCAGTGCAGTTGAGGCTACGCAGAGTGCCCGCCCAACGAAGCACTGTTAAAGGTTGTAGAACCTTAAAGCGTAGACGTGCAGCTGTGATAATCTACTGGCGTGCGTTCGTTCCCCTTGGGGGCCCCAAAAATATACCAACCCAGAACCCTACTAGCTATATGCAGCAACAGCTTCATTAAGAAACTGCAGCCATGGTAATCTACGTCCACAACGGAAGTGCCGACATCTTGGACATCTTGGTTAGTGTACTTTTGTTCTATTCCTGCAGCTCTAGTGCACACTGGGTTGCAAAATTGCTTGAAATGTCCACGAGTAATTCCTTCCGGCTCAGTTATCTTAAAAAAAGCATGCATAAAGCTGCACGAAAACCCATGTAGCCGCCCCTGCATAAAGTGCAATGCGGAACTAACAAAAAACCATCGGGCTCCATGTGTGTACACTACTTGTTCGGCCGATCGCTCTATCCTAACGTCCTCTGAAAATCGCTCATAAGCTGCGCGCATTGCATTTTGCTGATAACGCGCCGGTCCCGCGCCCTGTTTAGCACCTGTACATACGCGCCACATGTCACAAAAAACGAGAGACCATGAAAACAAACAAGCCCGCATGTTACAGTCGTCTGTGCAGTTTTAAGGCGTAAGCCTTCGAATCGCGCAGACTTTAACAAGACTCCAATTGAGGTGTCTTCAAGGACGTATATGCATCCCTGAGTACACCACAGTTGGGGTCTACAGAGTAGACCTATTTCTCTGGGTAGAGTGCATCCACAATCCACCTATTGTAGAGATACGTGGGGTAATGCAACTGCGGGGCTTCACGAGAAAAGCAGCGACGCATCCAGTACGGGAGCGAAACCCATTTTGCAAATACGAAATGCAGCATGTAGGAGCAAGCAGCACGCCACTGGCGAACAGACATTCCGAAGGCTTCTTAATGCGATTACTATGATGCAGTCAGAGAGAATCTTCACCCAAGAGCCTGCGTAAAAATATTGGGAGATCACCTCTTGAACTACTGAGAGAGTCTGCATTCGAGGAGATTTCTCCGAAGCCACCAGAACCGGAGCTTGGCAGCTGAAACGAATATACATGAACAACAGCTAGTCAAGCACAGCGTCACTCTTGAGCAAAACGTTCCAAGCTGCCCTGAATTTCCTACGGAACCCTGTAATGCTGTAGGCTGTGTAATGCCGTAGGCTGTGCAAAAACAGCCAAATTGTCTTCCGAATACATGCGTTTACGGATATGTGCACGCACTTTTACATGCACTCGTACAGAGCTCCGATACAAAATACATTCAAAACAAAATTACGCAATCACGTACGGCTAGCGTGCAGGCTGAGAATTTTATCCATTGGTTTTTTATGGAACGTCCTAGTGGTGGACATGGCCATGCACATGCTCCAACAAAATATCAATATACAAAACCGAATGTATCCTCTTTAGCTTCACACTCTTTGGAGAGGCCCCTATTTTTGCATGCTTCACACCACACTTTGCACCATGGACAACTTCAAAAATATTTATCCTATTGTACACAAGAACATCGAACGATGCGGTCCCAGCTTTTCATGATGAACCAAGTGTAAGCACAAAAAAGCCTCGAATAACAACAGCAAAACGTCACACGCAAATCGGTACCCAGTAAGACGTCTTACTTGTGAGTTATTGCTATGCGGCAGCTGCCCTCAAGTAACTGTGGCTCCCCATCAACTTGCAGAGGAAGAGATCCGCTAACGTGCAAACACACGCTGCGTCCTTGACACAAACGCAAGGCTTTAGCCAGGCCAACCTGCAAAAGCAGAAGCAAAATACCAACCAACGAATGATACAACTGGCGGCTGAACTTCTGGGACACTAACCAGCACAAACAGTTGCAACAGGATTTGCTACTTCGAGCGCTTTACAGTGCGCCAGAGAACACTATGACCAGCATACCTGAACCTGCCCGAGATGGAAAAGGCTTTTGAAGGCGACAACTTCTATGAGTCCGTCGTCGATCTTTTGAGGTTTCCAATGATCAAAACGCTGCTGCTGCAACTGATGGCGGCGATGCACAGAGGCAGTCAAGGCCCCTAAGTGCGGTGCACTCATGTACTGCTGGTCCCTGAACCCCAAACTGTTCCCTCTGCCGCCTGGTGCGGTATGCGTGTGAGGAGACGCTGGGTATGCTCGAGGCCGGCGGCTCCGGCCCTGGTGCTGCTGCTTCTGTTGATGCTGCTGTTGCTGATGCTGCTGCCTCTTTTGTTCCGGGCCCTTCCGATGCTGGTTTGGCTCCGTGGCAAATTCGTCCGGCTCCTCCTCATATGCGCACTCAACGCTGTTACTGCAGTCGCTCTTAAGTGCTCCGCAGTTATCTGTCGCTGCAACTGTTGCCGTGTCTGCAGCCAATACCATATATGTATGCTCTTTTGTGCGATGCAGTGCCGGCTTTGGCGCTACAGCTCCAACCGTACTAGCTGCGAGTTCTGGAGATGCAAGCCTCTGTCCCGGACTTGGAGGAGCGGAGACTGCCGTGGCGCCTTCCGGTCCAACAGCATGGGACTGCGCAGCACTAGCAGCAACATCCGTGGTGCGGTGCCGTTTGTGCGACTGTGAATGGCGACGTGGGACGCCAATATCAGAAGAAGACGAATCTGTTGAAACGCCGTGGCCTAAAGTCGCGAGGCGGGCCCGTCTGTAGTACTTCTGCTGAACCTGATGAGACTGTGGCAACACAAACTGCTCGTGATGCTGCAACTGTCGCTGCTGTTGTGGTTCTGCATCTCCCCACAACATCACCCCGCCTGCAGGATACGTAAGAGACACGCACCAAGCATTACCTGCTATCATTGCTGCTCTTTCCCCCTTTTCTGCCTCATACTGACGTTTACCTGTTGTGCAGTTGCGTCGGCCCCTGCGCCGACAGAAACCCACCTGCCCTTGCTAGCGTTAAGTACAACAACAGCAGAATTGCGGTGTAAAAGAAACAGAGGAAGCAGCACCAGTGCGGAACCGACCAGCAAAACTCGGTATGTTGACTATGCAAATCCCCTCAACACCTTGTGGCGGCAGTGGTACTTCTTTACCGTCGCAGTAGAGACCCCTGACTTCCAGGGCTGCAGCACGGGGCCCTAAGAAGTCTCTAAACCCAACTTCTCCATACAAGAACTTGTTGCCCAGCTGCAGCAAAAGCAACAGCACAGAACACGTGCAGCAGTTGTGACTCAACAGCAACTTTGCACGCGTACTAACAGCTGACACACCACTTATAAAATTTGCAGGACAGCAGCATTGAACGCAGCAGTAGCAGTAAACGCAGCAACAGCAGAGGAAGACGCTTACCCTTGACTGGAAAAGTTCCGGATTTCCCTCTCGCAGTCTATGAAACTTCAGTGCGATGCGTGCAGCAACACCGACGTCAAGGTAGTTGGAAAACGTGCTACTGAGAATCGGCCCGCTGCTGCCTGACACTGCAACAGCAGAAGCAGCGGAGGCAGCACAGTGAGTACTTCATCTGAATACTCTCCGTGCGCCAAAACGCTCAGCAGCTAAAGCAGATGCCACCTTAGAACCCCCAGATGAAATAAAACACTACTAAAAGCCGCTGCACCGGCCAGCCCACAAAAATACCGACCCTCAACATTCCAAATGTCAAGCACTGAGGGAACAGCCCGGCGAATCTTGAGAAGGTGCTGCGGAGCAAGACAAGCAGATACCAATGACTGCGTCTTAGAAGCAGCAACATCAGGAAAACTGCCGTCGAAATCAGCATTAGAAACAGCACTGATACCTCGACGATGTCTCCGTCGAAAGACATCCCCCATCCCAAGACGTTACTGAGGTCGTTGCCGGTGCCCAACGGGCAAATAGCGACAGGAACAAAGGCCGACGGTTGCTTCATTTTCTGCTGCTCCTGCAGCGAGAGCTGCTTCGGCTGTTCCTGCTGCTGTTGCCTTCGGTTCTGCTGATTACTAACCTCAGGTGCTTCCTGGCACAGCCTGCACTGTGGATGATCTGGATGTTTCATTACTGGATAATGCGTTGGTACCGTTGGAGCATGGCTAACCTGCTGCTCATGCAGCTGTGTCTGCTCCTGACATTCGGGCTCATATCCTGCCTGCTGTTTATGCTGCTGCTGTTGCTGCTCCTCCTCGTCGAGGTCTTGCACTTTCGGTGTACTTGTTTCCCGAGCTTCCTTCTGGTGCTGCTCAACTTTCTGTTGCTGCAGCTGATGCTGCTGATTCTCAGGGGCTCTGTAAACCTTCTGTATTGCATCAATGACCCAACCAACAGTGCCGTCTCCTCCACAGACAACCACGCGTAGTCTTCGCCTCAGCGCTAAGGGCTTGAAAAGGTGTAAAGCCCTCTCTGGGCCATCCTCGGCTTGTATGTCAACTACCTGAAACAGCGCTGACACGCCTAAAATGCAGGACGACGATGGTTGCAACATCGGCAACAGTGTCTACACATCTACACAAGAACGCGAACACTGATAGACAGGTACGCAGCGGCAGCAGCTTGCTGCAGCAGTATGTTGCAGCAGCACACTAGAGATGGCAGCCATTGGGACACTGCAAATTGGCCAGGCCCATAAGCGCCTCTCGCTAACCTGCAAAGGGTTTAATCTATACAAAAGCTCCTTGTAGAGGGTTCGCCCCACTTGTCCTCCACTCTTGCAGTTCACAAACACCAACACTGGTGTTGCATCAGCTGCATGCAGGTGCCGCAGCGGCTGAGCCCGAAGGCGCCAGACAGGAGCCTTGGGAGGCAAAATCTCCGCCAGCGCCTGCTGTAGCTGAGCAACTCGTTCCTTCTTCCCGTTGCTGCTGCTATTACTCACATGCTTTGAAGCAGCAGCAGCAGAGGCTGCAGTCTCCACTCTTGCAGCTCCGTTTGAGTCAGGCAGCGTCTCAGCTATGTGCGACCGCTCCTTTCGGCCTCGAGGCTGACGGTGGCGCAATTTGTTGTCGTGTTGCAACTCCTGCTGCTGCGCAATGCCCTGTGCGCTGCTGTGGCTGCTGCTTTGGCTGCAGGAGGTACGCGACATCCTGCTAGAGCTCCTGCTGTACTCGCTGCTGCTGCTCTCTCCATCGCTACAGCCACTGAAGCTAGTGCTGCTGCCACTACTCTCTACGCCACCCGCAAGGACTTTAAAGCCTTCCAAGTGACGGCCCAGAGCCCTCAGGATGTCTTGTGGTCTCTGTCGTTCCAGTGACTGGTGCTGCTGCAAGAAGAACTGCTGCCGACGCGGAGTACCCGCGTTCTCTGACTCCCCTAAATCCGTGCCACGAGCACCAGCTGTGCTGCTGCTGCCGCTGTCCCTACTCTGAGGCGTCCCAGACACTGCACGCTCCGCCAACGGTGCTGTGCCAGGCGCTGCTAGGATTGTATCCCCGTTACTGCGGGCATTATCAGCAACGGCGCTTAATCCCTCTGTTGCTGCTGCAACGTCGTCATCTTTTGCTGGCTTCTCACCCTGCTGCGGCTGCTGCTGCGGTTGTTGTTGCTGCGTGCCGCTGCGTGCATGCCTCAGGGAGCCCATGAGGGAAGCATTTATGCGTTTCATCTGCCGAGACACGCTCTGCTGCAGCAACATGGCCATGCTGCGGAGACCTCGAATAGCGGCAGAAACTCCACCCCCATCTCTCAGCGCTGCAGCAAGGCGCAGTAGCACGTGAGGGCTTGCAGCAGCCGACAGAAGCGGCGTCACAGCAGCGGGAGGAAGCATCAGCAGGCGCAACGGACCCAGGTCGCATGCAGTTGGCAGAAGATAAAGACACTCGCTGTGGACAGTGCGAGCGCACCACAAACATCGCAGCCCGTCGAGCCCGAAAGTGCTGCTGCATGCAAGGCCACAGCAACAACAGACTGCGTCCGCAGCAAGAGCGCCTTCAACCAGCCTGTGCTTCAAGACGGGTGGTGCTGCCGCTCCATGTGTTGCTGCTGCTGCTGCAGCCGCTGCTGCTGCTGGGGCTGCAGGTGTTTTGCAGGGCAATGAGTCGCACGCAGCAAGGCACGTGGCATGGCAAGCACGACGGCAAATGCAACACTCCCATCCCTTATTTCTGTATATGAGAAAACCCGAAATAAGTTCCCTGCACATGCAGCAGTACTTGGGGCTCGATGCCGAAGCAAACGCCTCCCAAGCATGAACCGGGTGCCGAAGAGGGGGGCCCTGGGGACCTCGTAGAGTACCGGGGGTATTGTACCTGCTTACTCTGCAGCGCCAGTAAATAAGAGATACGAAAAGCACAAGAAGCACAGCACCACCTAAAGAAACGCATATCTGCAGCAACTGAGATGGCATGCGAGACAGTGATGAAGACAACGAGCCTGCTACATAGCTGCTGCTCTGTAGTAGTAGTTGCAGCCACCACTGCAGCAGCTGGAACAGGTAGGCTGCCAGAGAAGGGCAATCCGCATCCCCGTAATACGCGCACCCGACCTCTTCCGTCTCAACTCCCCCAAAGAGAGACATGGGGGGGGAAGGAGACATCTTGGTCGCACGGGAGCAACATGTAGCTGCTGCTGCCGCTGCTGCTGTTACTGGTGCTGCTCCAGCTGCTTGCTGCACTGCAGCACCGCTGCGAGGCTACTTTAACTTCGACAAACAGAGCGATCCAGATACCGCCGCTTGTTCCTAGTGTCACGGCGACGATCCTGCTGCTTGCTGCTGTTGGTTGCCCAGCGTGTAACAGCCGCTGCTCTATGCTTTCCTGTTGCAGCTTGGCCCACTATTGATCCCGTGAGGCCTGTTCCGTCTGTTTTCTCCTTGTTGCTACGGCTTTTTTCAACCCGACGCAGCCCTACTGCTAGTGCTGCCGTTAGTTATTCCTTGTTGAATGGCTACTGCTGCTGCCAACGCCGCTGCTTCTGATGCTGCTGTGTGTAGCGGGAGAACGCCGAGAAAAACTCAAGAACCCTCGTGCAACAATAACTATACGTGGGGGTCTCGGCATCGCTGCCAGCGTTGCTGCTTCTGCTGCTATGCTGCTCGCTATGGCTGTAGCATCAGCCCCGAAAGCAAATTTCCCGACGTCGAAGCCGCTATAAGCTCTTGTCTAATGCTGCCAATGGCCTTAATATTGCGAATGACCCCGCATGCGTGAGGTTGCTGCCGCAGTTGCTGCAGCGTTGACAACTAAGGCGCCCCAGCGATCATTGTTGAGTGGCCGCAACGGCAGCAGCCCGAAAAGTTTGGGCGAAGGTAACAGCAACGGCAGCAAGTGGAGCATGAAGAAATGTTGCTGCTGATGCATGAACTGATCCGGAATTGGCAGGCACAGCTACAGCTGCTGCCGTTCCAGTTGTGCAAACATTGAGGCCCCCCTGCAGGCAGATTGCGTGCTGTTGCGTTTGCTTCCGCAGCTGCATGCAGCGTAAGATTCAGAAATTATACTAAATGGTGTAGCAACCGAAGACAGATGATATTGATGCGTAGTTGCTCCTGCTAGTGCACTTTCGACGACGCTGGTGCTGCCGCTATTGTTGAAGCCGCTGCTGCAGCACCAGAAGTAGTATTGCCAGCGACGGTAGCAGCAAATGCTGCCGGCGTTGTAGCTGGCAAGAAATTTGCTTGGCGCTGAAATAACCACTATACCACTTATTACTAAGGACATTCGTTGAGCGTCTTTTACTTTATCCTGCATGTGTAGCAATGGGAGGGGGCCCGTGGAGCTGGTGTTGGTGCTGCTGGCTCTGCCGCTGCTGCGGCTGTCCTTCGTTGCACCTCCACCTCCCAAGGTCTTAGGGCCATTGAGTACTGCGGCCGTGGCTTCTAGTGTTTAGTGAGCTTCGACAATTATTCGCAGCTTTTCTGCGGCGCGAAACAAGGACAGACGGTGAGCAACCGCCTACCACTGCTGCTCCTGGCGTTGGAGAGGACGGGTGGAGTGGTAGTAATAGTGAGCAGAAATGGTGAGGATTGTAACGTTCCCTACCTTAGCATGCAGTCCATCTTGTGAACTCCATTTTACGCCGTCGCGGGTGTTGCCGCGGCTGCAGTGGCGCAGGAGTGGGGACTGTATCAGGTGACCTCGGGTGCATCGACGACTCCCACGCGCAGTATCGGTTATCCGCGCCCTCTAAACCTCTTTTTCACCTCCCATGTTTAATGAAGGAAAAACATCAGGCTAAGCATCTTCTTGGCTGCTATCGAGACGCCCAGCAACACTGCCAGCTGCAACATTCCAGGACACTTTTGGATGAGTTTTGTGCGTGTGTCTCAGCTGGGTCGTCGTGCGCAGCCATCTGGCGCTGGTCGAGGCTTAGGAGGAGCCCGCGGGGGCACAACGGGAGCCTCCCGCCGGGAGTTGACGGAGGAGCAGAAGCGGGAAATAAGGGAGGCCTTTGATTTGTTTGACACGGACGGGTCAGGATGCATTGACGCCAAGGAGCTCAAGGTCGCAATGAAAGCGCTTGGGTTTGAGGCTAAGCGAGACGAGGTGGGCTTTTGCGGAAGTGGCTGCTGGCGCTGAAGCCGTTCCTCCGAGAGTTGCTTTGTGGTACACAATGCTAGCATCACTGCAGAGAGGTGATAGAAAGCAACGTCCCTGAGCTGCCCTAAATTCGGGCTCCCCTGCATAATATCAAGTGCCACCAGCAACGCACTGTATTTTCCGACTGAACAGCGAGACGCATTGCTGCCGCCCAAACTAAAAACAGTGCGTAGGGCTTGCTGCAGTGGCTGACTCACAGATCTGGTTTAGTTGCGGCAGGACGTAAATATATGCATGGCGTATAAAGACAGATGCGGCCGCTCAACACGAAATGAAAAAAGGCACAGTGGCATGGGTTTGCCTTACATCGGGTGAATGCAGTTCTTGAGTTGCTGCTTTGGTTCGTTGTCCTGCTGAATCGTTGTGGCTTAAAGAACGATCCGACGTTTTCGCAGATAAGAAAAGTTATCGCTTCTGTGGATGCGGATGGAACAGGGACAATCGAATTCAGTGATTTCCTTTCCATAATGACTGAGAAGATTGTGAGCAGAATGGACGGTCCAGTTGCAGTCGCTGCTCCTTCTGCCGTCCTAGGTGATGGGTTGCTTCAGTTTCTTGGTGCCACTCCTACTTGCTCGATGTAGGGAAGTGATTTCTATGAAGTAGATACTTGTTACGTTCAGTGGTGCTACAGTGCTGCTTAGCGCTGCGATGAACCCTGAGGCGCGGTACGTGCGCGTGCCTGGATGCAGCGGCGAGGAGTACTAAAGCAGTAACAGTAAGTACCGCTAGACCTAAAAGTCCACAGTAGAATCTGCAGCAGTTGCACGCGCTGTGCTGCAGCTGGCGCGCGACCCCAAGGAGGAAATGCTGAAGGCCTTCCGTCTGTTTGATGACGACGGGACAGGGAAGATCACTTTTAAGGTTTGTTTTGGCCTTTGCCCCTGCCGTTCGGACTGCTGCTGCAGTTTCATTGGTGGCACTTTTGCTGCTGGTGAATTTAATTTAGCTGCCAATTAGCACTTACGAAGTGCACTGATGATTTTTTTGTATGTACAGAATTTAAAGAGAGTCGCAAAGGAGATCGGCGAGAGCATCACTGACGAAGAAATACAAGAGGTGAGATGAAGGAAAGGCCGTGTGGAGAGGGCTTGTAGTCTGCCGCTTTACTGGTTGCAGCATACCCACCCTTAGCTAGCAGAACAAAATGTGTGGAAAACGCGCAGGCGCTTATGCGTATGTGAAGAGGCGTGCGTGTAAAGGGGGCTAACGTGCCTCCATAGGTGTGTTTCTAGCCGTTGCTACAAAGTTGGGACCAAATAGTTGGGGGGAGCAACGCGGTTCGTGTAGTTTTTGCGTTGTACAGATGATAGATGAGGCTGACAGAGATGGGGATGGGGAAATAAATGAAGAAGAGTTTTTGAGGGTGATGCGGAAGTCCAATCTTTTTTGATATGTAGCAGATAGCGAAGAGTGCGAGCTATTCGCTCGTCCCCTGAAGCGTTGGGTACAGCGACCAAGCGTGCAACAGACCAAAGCGCTCCATGAACACTGGATCACCATCGGCGCCGCGGTAGAGCGCTCCTCTGTCAGCACGAAGTACTTGCGGCATTAGCATTGGCTTAAAAATGATGGAGTCGTGCTGCTAAATGCTCGCCATCGCTTTTTTTGAAGTCCTTTTTTGTCTTTACTTTCGAGCTGTAGTCACGCGACAACGCACGCACACGCCGGTATCCGCAAGAACAGTGCGGCGTAACGATTCCTTTCTCTGTGCAACCATCTTGGAGAGCTCCATGAGCCCGTGTGGGTGATTTACGCATGGGAAAATGCCTGTACTTCTGCGGAAATAGAGATCTGAGGGTTTTACTGATAAGCCTTAGGCATCCCTATTCCTCGCAAGCCGGCATTTGCGTCGGCTGCTTAATGCGTTTTCCTGTAGCTCTCCCCAGCAAGTAAACTGCAGTGCACAGTTTTTGTGGATTTGACATACACTGCTTAATATATTCTCGAGTTCCCGTGTGAAGCATCATCTGGCGGTGTGCGTGTTGTTAATGACTGAGCCTGGCTCAAGGGGCCATTAAGGGTGCCCCAGGATTGCAGCAAATTTGAGCACTTTCTGCTACTAGGTCGGTGTGCTGACACCTGAAATTTAGATTGCTACATACAACAATGGCATTGACATGCTGAGGAAATAATATTAATTCGAGGGGGATGTGGGAACAGTAGAACAAGGCAAAGTCGTTTTCAGTGAGGGGGGAAGCCTCCTCGGAACTCGTCAGATTCTCAATTTTTGTAACTGAAATCTTAAGGTTGAAGAGTAGACAGATTTGAGAAGCGAGCGACTTGGAAGCGGCAAGCTTATCTATGTTTGCAGTGTGACTCACTCACTGGCTCATGAACTTAGGCGCGTGTTTCTAAGGTGGGGCGAACAATTCGCTCACGTAAGGGTCCTCTATATTTGTTTTCTGCTACGTAAGCGAAACGCGGCAAGGAGAAGAGTGGAACGTGAATATCTCCCGGCGCGCGCGCCTCATGTGCCGAACACCGCAAGGTACGCTCACTGTGCAAACGGCAATGAGACATACCCACAGAGGTGTGCCAGTGTTCTGGCATCTGGCATGCATTGTCTTTTCTCCCCACAGCGGGCAGTTCGACTGGGAAATTGGGCCGCTCTTGGGGGAAGAACGCCCACCAAGCTGCTCACCTCTGTGTTGTCGAGCAGGCCGTGGTTGGCTAAGCGTCACGATTCTATTACGCCGGAACGCTCAACCGGACGAGCTCCCAGAAAAGACCTGAATGAGGAAGCGTTGTTTTACTATCGCCTTCACAGGCAAGCAGAACGTGGTTCCTTCGGATGCCACACAAGATTGGAATATTTTGCTGTCAGGATTCTGCTAATGTTGGGGGGTCTATACAGATTTCGGAAAATGCAGGGTCCTTTGGGGCTGGTCGCACACTACTCAGCTATTATCTGCCCTGCATCGTATGCCCTGCAGAAATACAGGGCTTGAATAGACAGCTACATAAGGCCCCAGGATTTTTGCCGCGCGGTCGCTACAAACTTCTGTGCCGTTGCAATACGCATCATAAAACGAGCCATTAACAGCGTTTCTCATTTTATGCCTTCTTGGCGCGAGGCTGATGTCAGGTTCTTCCTTGGCATAAGCACTGGAAGTGGCAGGTCAAAGGCATCTTTAGGCACGCCCAGGGGCGTCTCAGACCCAGCGCCTCAGAGCCCACGTATGCAACTGTGAATGATCTCAGAAAGCAGTCATACATTCCAGCTAAGAGTGTGACAAACCAAAGCACTTTGCTGCCACTCACAAACACCCTCACCAGTTCGACCTGATGAAGCGGCGTCCTCTTGCGTTTATTCCTCGGAGAAAGTGACCGCTGAATCGACACATTGAAAGCATGGTGGCTGCTTATTCTGTCATACTTGGAGGAAAGCTTTCGAGTCTAGTTGTTGTTCTTTAGCGTGTCCCAGAAGCCGCTTCTTCACCGTGCAGATGGCTGAAAACAACTGCAACTTGCACGTACTCCATATTTCCACAGACATACGATGTGGCACTGCACGTAGTGCTCTTCAGCCACACTCAACCTGGATCGTTTCTGCGTCAGCAAGAGATTGTTATTCGCAGCCCTTCAAGAGATAGAGATAGCAGTGCAGTTTTTTTTCATGAATATTAGGTGCTCCAAATGCGAACGAAAGAATGATTAGCCTTTAAATTTTCGAGGAATCCTGCTCGCAGAACTTAATTATGGAAAGAACCGCTAAAAGGCGCTAAGACCGAAACTGCTAAACAAACTCCTCCCCTATACAGCCCGAGCCCGTACCGTTTGTCGGAGCCCATCTATGCCTATAGTTCTCTTGCGTTGTAGCATAGGCTGCAATTTCTGCTAATACCAATTATGCAGAATAGACCACGCCACAACAAGGGGTTTGCTTTCCTACCTCCTGTTTTTTGAAGGGAGAGAGAACAACACGGGAACTGGCCCTGTTCAAAGTGAGCAGCGGCCTCAGTAGGCGCGTGCTCGAGCTCCAATGCGGTTGGTAGCTTACGTACTCAATTTACAGGCGCTTTCAAACAGAAATTAAGGATATACTGCCAGGGCAGCCTCTTAAAGTCCGTCTTCGACGTACGGCGTGCTATGAGACACGGGCAAAATGAGAAAGGAACTTGAGCAATCCCGGATCGTCTGCTGCTCTGCATGGTTATGCCTAGCATCACAACGACGAAGTAGTGGAGGGAGCTGTACAGTAGCCGTGCCACATCATGCCCGACACTTGCGTGCAAGACGCTCCCTAGGACTCTAGAAATTCGACAGTGCCTCAGCCTGGGTGAGAACACACAACCTGCCGCCGCCTCCATAGAAGTCATATACGGAGGGTGAGTCGTCAAATGCGCCATGAAAGCACGCCACCACCTCAAAGATACAGGAAACTCTGGGTTGTCATCTGGCGCATAGCGTCTCACAGTGCTGCATCTAGATATTCACGTGAGATGTATGCAGTAAGGAAACAATATTCATGACACATCTATCCAGCGACGTGTAGTCCCTCTGCAGTGCCGATAAAAAGGAAACAATTGACTGAAAGGCGCAGAGCTCACGTACTGCTACCCACAATGCACTGACAGTTCCCGGGCCAGCGTGTTAGCACTGCGTAAATTCTCCCACAGCGAACCTCCAGGCTTCACCAGGCATGTCGCAGTATCACCGAGGACTAGTTGACAATAGTAACATCGCATTTGCTGTGGCTGGTTCAGAGGAAAGGGACACGAGGTGACTGACTAAAGGCATGTGAGAGTAAGACACCCATCCACATAGCTTAATAATGCAGTTTCAGTGGAGAGGGAGACGGGCGCGCTGAGAGAAGGCATGCCAGAATGGACGCTTATCCACATGACTTAATACTCAGTGAACTCCAGAGAAACTCACTTCCTTTGGCAAAGCCATGAATTGCCACCACTAAAAGCTAACCGTAAAACAAATACCTACCCATGTGATTGTAATATTTTCGGCAGGCTAGGGCGAATTCCTCTAGTTGAGAAGTTATACAATTTCCGTTGGGTTTTTCCTTTCGGCAGTTGTCGAGAAAGCATAGCGAACGCTCCGTAGACAAACGACCCAGTAATTGAAATTCTTCATCGCAAAATTTTCTCTAAGCTTCTCATTGCTAGTTCTTTAACCTTACCATCTTACAGCAAGTGCAAGTTTGTCTTTGCACCCGACCTTAACGATAGCATGGCAGACGCATCCGACTGTGCGACCCGCCAGCTTGGCAACAAATAAGAGCCTTGACTCGTAGTTGCATGAGAAGAACACTCTCGTAAAGAAAGTGTAGTTTAAGTGCGAAGTGGACGCTTACATACTGCTCCACATTCCACAATGCGTCGTCAGGCCAGGAGTGCAATAGTCTTGCTTGTATCTTGAAAGTGCATGCTTAGTACTTCTCAGCAGGAAGAGCAAATCGAACGCGCTAGGCAATGATATTATTAAGGTTCGCCAAGAAGACGCAGCTTACAAACTGCCCAAATGACCTACGAGGACACTTTGCAAGCTGAAAAAGCCAGGTCAAAATGTCATCCGTAACGTTTCATCTCAAGCCTTTTTTCTGGTCCCCACCAGCAGGCTTGCATGGGCGCGCGAATCATATAATTTTCCTTAACAAAAGGCACTCCCTGGAGATTAACGCACTACCTTAGATGTGCAGGTGGTGATGCGGTGTGCTAGTGTGGTAGCTCCTACGCATTAGTCTACCGTGCAAGCACCGTGGTTTTACCTTGAGGAAAGAAAGCATTCACGTGTCTCAAATGGCAGTTTCTGCTCAATTCCCATTATTACCAGTTTATGTATTTCGCCGTGCTACATACTGCTGGCACTAAACAGTAAGCCATCAAGGACACGATCAAAAACCTAGAAGGTTGCACACATCGTTTTCGTATCATTTTCAAGAGAAAAAACACACGAGCTGTTTTAATAGAATTGTCGCATGCATTTAAGTTTAGTTCATTCACTCCATGACTTGGGTCCCCCATAAGGCCCATCGATAACGAACATATTGAACTTGACCAGCCAATAAATCCAACCACAAATGTCGACGGATAAACATCACAAGTTACGAAATCTTTACAGGGACGCTCGCTGCCACATCAGCTAATTACAGATGGAGGGGCGGAATCGTACTTCCTGGAGGCATTCAGGGAACTATAATCAACTTTCCTGAATGAGCTATGATGACTGTGAAGCTGCATGGCGTCATCGGGGGACAGAGCAGCGGATGGGGTTCTTTTGAGGCATTTCCATTCCGGACTGTATCTATGCCTTATCACAGTATTATCCAGCCGCTGAGCGCACTCGCTAAGGCCATTTGAATTTTCGATGAAAAAAGGGTTCTGGTCTTATTCTGTGGAGGGAGTGATCGACCTGCACTGGTCAAACCTCGTGCATTCAACGAGGGCTGTGCAAACTGATATTATTGTTGAAGATGGCATGTAGCTAGATGGGTGGCAGAGCTGGACAAAGGTTTTCCCGAAACTTTACTGACTTTTCCTCGATAGCAAGGCCCAAAACAGCCCATATAACCCAGGAAATAGCACGGAAAAGCCCATGAGGTGCACAACTACCACATAAACAGGTAAGCGAGGGCCAAAGTAGCCAGTAATCACTGACGAGCCGCTCCTTCGTTTCAAAAATTGGCTAGGCAGTTTTCTGCTATCACACTGCACAGTGAATGCAACTGTGGCATCAAATTCTGCGCCTCATACACCATGGGAACCATACACACTTCCTGCATTCAAAGCATGATGAGACGCCAAAAGTGTTACAGTACTGGCACAAGGCGAGTGGGCTTCTCAGTAGCGTTATGTAGCCTCTGTTTTGTCCAGTGCTTAACTAGCATTACTTTTCGTGACCCTTCCCACAGAAATCACATGGCATCAATATTCTTTCAGACGTCACTAGAAACGAGGATGCGTCTGTGTGAGACAAGGTAGGGCCTGGACTATCACTCCGGATGACAATCTAGAATGCAATGCACGAGCCTTACTAGCCCGCAACGCTGAGCGCACAGTCTTGATATACACAACAGATATTTGTATACATAACAGATATTTGTGTGGAGCGCCTGCCCAAGCACTAAATAAATTTTGCCCACAGCACTGCGTCAAATCACCGTCCCTTCACGAAAGACTGTTCTGAGCGAAGTGCAGGAAATAAGTTTATGCACTTCTTTAAATAGTGGGACCCGGAAACAAAAACGCCACTAATGAGAGACGAGATCACTGGATTGTGACAATTGTGACAGGTACATATGAACAACTCTCACCTCCAGTTGTGAGCACCGAGGACTCACTCCCTGTGTCCGCAACGCAGCACTGCACTTAAATAATTACAGTCTATCCCGCTTGTATATATCATCGCCTCCGCTACTGTCCCAAGTACGCGATCTTTAAAAGTATAAGCTTTACTCCACATATATGCATAACTAAGCGCTGAAACTCTGTCCCGATTAGAAGTGTAAGAAACAGAATTGAAGCCTTTTGTGCGTTCTAATGGATGAGCAAAACATTCACTGCTCGCGAACAACTAGAACGTCACGCACAAGCTGTCGCACCAGAAGTAGCCTACCTCGCACATAAATGCAACAATGGACATACTGCGAATATCGACGGTCATGAAACTTGTACCAGAGAGCAAGGGTTGGAGTACTACTGCAAGCGACTCGTTAGCACGCATGATATTTTCAGACAAAGAGACTTCTAAATGCCCATGGAATTCTGCTCGAGCTTAGAGTGAAGCTCAGGCTGCAACATACTTGCTAAAAAATGCAGTTATACATGAAGCAATAGATAAAACATGGAAATAAAGCGCTGGCATAGCCGAATGGCCTTGAACAGAATAAAGCAGACGCCTCACTGCGCCAATACCGTCGCTCAAGCCACTGAAGAAACTAGAGTTGTGAAAGGAGGCACGGGAACCACCTCGAAAGTGCAAAGAGCTTCGATGTTTTATGAAGCTCCACGCCCGAGGAAAGCCGTAATCATTGCCAGGGCGCACGGACGCGCTCTTGAACCGCCTTCACGCTACACACTTGCTATGTCGTTCTTAAGTGATTTTTGAACGAACTTGCTAGATCAAAGCAAGTATGGGTGCCTAGAGATAACGCTGATAGTGCAGGAACAGAAGCAGAGGGCTTCTACAAACGTAGTGCACGCTGATTCACAGGCATGTGCTGTCCTCAACAAGAAAAAATGGCCCACATTTAAATTTGAAAGAAACCTTAACTTGCACCCAACTAGAGCACTAACTTTGCCCAAATGAAGTAGATATTTAAGGAATTCGTCCAGAAGCGCTTTTTGGCGTGTTAGAGAACTTGCTCGATACAGTTATTTAAGCGCATGAGTAGCTGACGTGTCACACTGACTCGCTATGTGCCAAAAAACAGACCACTCGCGGAGCGATAACAGGTACATACAAGATGACGAGGATGTCGAAGCCTTCTCAACGTCTTGAGTCCGACTATTTACTGCAGGTTTGGGGCTGTTCGTTGACGAGGCGAATAAACCAGATTTGCACGGTACAGTGCGACTCATGTAAGTTTGTGAAGTGTTCAATTCTACAGAACGATTCACGAGTTCTACAACACGACCGTCAGCAGAGCATGAGGCGCTTTTACCGAGAACTGTTGGTATATTTGTGTACTGAGGCACAGACACAAGACATCTACTAACTATCTGTTGGAAAAAAGCTGACATCCTCAAGGCATCATCTCTTGCCTCCTAATAATTATATGCCAGGATTGTGACAAGCTGACTTCAAGGAGGCAATTAACTCAAGCATTATTGATGCAAGAAATTTCGAAGAGCTGATTCCTCGACGAATACTCCTTCCCCTAATTACTGTATACCTTTATGCCATTGTGTTCAGAGCTAAGCTTACAGCCTGCCACCATGGCATCTCCACCTTCTCCGAAACTCTATTTCAATTAAATCTCCCGGTTTCAGTATGCGGCCTCAGTTCATAAAGCAAACAATCCACAGCTGCAAGTTTGCTTCTGGTGGGAAGGCCACACACACGAAAGCAGTTAGTTATGGGCGAGTCTGTTTCTTTGGGTTGCTTGCTCGACTGCTGAAGAAGAAGCGAAGCTAATTGCTAACTCTTGTTGCCAGAGAAAATGGGAATTCCTGGAAAAACTGACACGTACAGCCTACGTATAGCAGAATATGAGTGCCTGTGTTGCTTTTGAATCTAAATGTTCGCTGTAACATGGGTTGATGGGGATGCCTTCCGAAAGTTGCTGACGATGGAAGCTAAGTTCCCCAACTGGTACCCTACCCAAAGCGTTGAGAAACGATTAGCAACCAGCTTGAAACCTACGGAATCGGCCATAAATAAAAGGTAAAAAAATAACAGTTGGACGCTTCCTATCGTATATTCAGGGGAATAGCTTTACGAAATGCTCGAGCAGCTCAAGCAGAGTCTCCACGGACAGTCACCAAAACCACTGCCAAGAACGAAACGTATTCTTCCAAAATAACCGCGCTACACGAGAAAATGCAAGCGCAAGTTCGTGCACGCCACCCATCTACGCACTAACTATTACATACAGCAAATCAGATGCTGTGGTTCCGTGTTAATGCTGCGCCACCCACATTTTCTGAATGACGAAGCTGTTCTCCCTACGCGCCAACTCCATGCGTTGCCGCAGGCGGAATAGCGTCAACGCCAAAGAGAATGCGTCTTTCTACTTGTGTGACGAGTAAGGCTACCAAAGAATGAGGAAACTGGCTCCGTTTCAGAGCTAGGCATCTTGTTGCGAGAAAAACAAAGTGTGAAAACTAATATGTCAACAGTATAGGACGTACTTTCTGTATCCAGCAGTAGTCTTGCGTCGGACTGTAACACAGCATCAACCAATTGATTCTACGCTGCAGTACTGCTTCAATCCATCGACCTGGTGCGCAAGTGAAATGCAAATTTAGATGTCAGCCTATTGGAATACAACGTTTTTGCGACACCTCTGGCATGGGTTGCAAGGCCTACTTGCTTTCCAAAAAAAATTTTAGTACCCAAACCTTTCGATGATTTTGCCGGCAGTTTCTTCTTCAACAGCGTAAAAGCCTACAGCGGCTATTCACCAGAACAGTATTGCGCACGTTGTGCAATAATGTTTTAGCGTCTCAGAGGCTTTTGCTTACTCAAGCGTAGCAAAGGGCTCACTGTACAGGTCCCATCAATGGACCAACTTCATGGGAGCAAATCACTTTGTGAAACTAGTTGCAACTAGATGCGTTGGGATCTCACACGCTACGAAGGCAGGGACAATTCGCCCCTTGGCTCCGGCTCCATCGCCAGTTTGAAATAGACAAGACACTTCGAAGCCCGCATTACAGTCCTCATTGGTGAAGAGTACATGTTTAATCTTATGAGTAACGAACAATCTGATTGTAGGTACGATAAATTCACTTAAAGAAGGCTCTAGCTCAGGAAGCAGCCGGCCCGTTTTGTTCATTGGTGTGACGTTGAACATGTGTATGCGTTAAGGGTGAACACCATGTCTTTACCTGCAACCCTAAGCTAAGCGAAGCGGGATTGCGAATACCAAAGGCCGCAGTGGCGCACATTCAGTCCTGTAACACATCAAGATTCAAAAGATAGCACGAACCAAAAAATGCTGAGCAATTCACCATCCGGGAATTTTCAGGTGCAGCCCGACTGCTCTGTGCGCATGAGGTGTACAAGTGTACTGATGCCTGTCTGCCCCGCAGACGCTAGGCCACGCTCACAAAGCGTTGTAGACTTCTCAGCGCGCGCATGAGCATCAAATGTGCAGATGCCAGAACATTCATATCAAACTCACACTATAAGCCATTAATATCATGAATACGTAACGAAGTTGCCCAAAGGGTGCTGAGGACTCACGTCCTGAGGAGATTGTTACGATTCTCGGTGGGTGTCCCCGTAGGCTGTTATCCGAACTTAAGCCAGCATTGTACACAAGGTTCAGCAGGGTACTGCACAGAACTACCAGAAAGAGTGACACACGCTCGCGGGCATTAGATATAGAGTTGCCACATACAACGAACACTCCAGGCCGCGAGGGCAAGAGGGCAAAAGTGTCTTTAATCAATGGAAAAATAGTTAGGTGCTGGTCAAAAGGTCTGTTCGCTCAGTGGTAGAGCGCGCTTTTTCTATTTCATCCAATAAAATAACTGAGTATGTTTCCCTTTTAGCAGCTTCAGTTGTGAAAGCAGCATATATGCGCTCATCAGAGAGCACGTTCAGGATCATTTAAATCTCCCTTGTGGGGCGGAGACGTTTTCCATTCCTTCCTCCTTATTTTATGTAAAATATATATACGCTAGAGGAGATGAAGAGTACACACTTCCTAGGTTCATTGTGACAATTGAGGCCTTGGGAATAATTCATATTTCCCATAGAATTGGAACGAACGGGTGTTATTAGTTTCAGGCTACGTTCAGCGTCGCTACCCCAGTTTTGCTGCCATGAAGTAGCAGTCCGCGTGACATTAAGGCTAACAGCCATGTGTCGTGCTGAAGTCGAGCCCTCACTACCCGTGAGACTTTGCTCCATCGCTCAAACAAACTCTACAAATTTGCCGCAGGCTGTAACTGACAGTTGGCCCATTATAATCATGCTCTAGCCGACGCTTTGGTCTGCCCTCAACAGACGTCTGGCAGAACAAAGGCACCTTAAACACACTGGCTATTTCCGCAGTCACCCAAACGTCACGCAAAACACCGCCATGCTTCCGTGCACTACCTTCTACAGCTGCTATCCTGATTTGTCAGAAACTCACAAGCTTTTGGTTAACGTCATACAGGGTGACTTGTTCTTCCTGCACCACTGATTAAGCCTTGCAGGAACAACATCATACACTTTCCACAGCCTGAATCTTACCAAGACTGTCTGTAATCCCCTTCATCGTCTTAGCCGTTTGTTTGGCATGCCCATCAGTACCCTCTTCCCCATTGAGCAGGTGTGAAAGATTCTTCAAAGAGTCCACATGAGTGATCAGCCTCTGCTCGGGACAGCTTGCCACTCTTATTTTAAAAAATCAGTGCGTAGAGTGTATCTTGCCAAGCGGCTTACTTTCAAAATGTCTTTCTGCTTGCCGCAAAGTATATTTACGTGTCCTTCCTTTCACGCGTCCTTCCACTTCAGCAGGCCCACGCGCGTGTCCTCAGCAACCTGTGTAACTGTACAGGAGTGCGCGTTATATGCCTCACAAATATACACCTCGGCATCAATTGTAAAAGTGCACCAATAACAGAATTAGAGGCAGAGCTGTAGATGCTTAATGGGGCATACATATGCACTATTGAAGAGACTAATGCCGGCGTGCGGAGAATAATGGTGCGTTCACTGCTACTGTTAAAGAAGCATATGCAACTCACGGGCTGTGCGCGTAATGACTGTATGTCCACTGCCAGCGCTTGTAATGCGTTAGTGCCAGCAGTGTCTTCTTCTGGGCCACCACGAAGCATGATGTGTGCAGTCTCGTGCAGTGGTGTCAAACACCCGCTGTATCGGCCACTGCATGACCGAGTCTCTATTAAGTTTAGTAAAATGAAAATACACGGCGCACTGCAAACAATTAGGAAGTCTGCAGGTGACCCTGCACATAAAGGTTCCCAAAGCTAGCGTGCGAGCCTCCAAAGCTTGCTAGAAGTGAGCCGAAAAGCCTAAAGAGTTTGAGATCCTAACTTCCTGTATTCACAGAGGCCAATTTCACTCTTCTACTCAGTAAGCGCTCTCCTTTAAGTACAGTCAAATCAGCCGACTATTCGGTATTCAGAGCTACCTATGGAATGCCCCAATAGTCAAGACATTGGATCTCTTCCTTTTCTAGGCGCTCCGGTGCTTTCTGTAATTAGCACGTGGGTTCAACTACCAATTTTCCACCCTGAGCGAAAAACTGGCAAGTGAGTTCTTGCATGAAGTGGAAGCTTTATGATCACCGTCAATCCGCGAGAGCATGCCTCGTAGCAGTTACAGCCACAACCGGTCCCAATATTTTGGAACCAGTAGTGCACTGAACGTCTGTACGAACGTTGCGTGCGCATCCTTGCAAAGCATTGAGTGGCAACACCTGCGAAGATAGTGTGCAGTGCAAGCACCACCTTAGTAGCATATAACTACGACTGGGTGTGATTGAGTGTATAACTATGATCAGGATCTTGGACTGGAGCCGGGACGAGGGCTCACGATGTCACGCAAAAACAGTACCTTCAGTATCGGTAAGAAGCATCAAGCTGCCTCGAGGACGCTGCCTCATCGGTTAATTTCACACTCAAGTAGAGAAAATGCTGCGCATATGCCTTGATAGTTTCTACCTGTAAGTCACGTATCATGGAGAAAACATTGCGAAGAAGTTTCAGCTACCTGGGAAAAACTGCGAATCCTTGTCCTTTGCCTGGCCTTTACGAAGGTAGGTACCCACTTTTCCGACGCGCTTAGAGATGCCATGGAGAAGTTGCCTCTAAAACAACTTGATCAGCTCATATGTGCTGAAATACTTTTCTTACATGGACGCCAAGCCATCGGGAGACTCCCTAAGTACAAGTGTAGCAGCTAAGTCGAAAAATGGTCGGGCAATGCATTACGTCGTGACCAATATCTTGGTGAATTCTCCCCTGTCCAATAATTCGAAACACAGGACGTACATGCTGGCGTCAGCAATATGACGCATATCTCTGTCGGAAGCCTACCAATGCACATTATATGCTTCTTCTGATGATCTAAACTTGTGCCTTGGCTGTCCCCAAGTAACAGTCAGGCGGCTCCAGTATACGCAGCGTACCAGCTGGCGAAGAAACAAGCTAACAAGCAAAACCTGTCGAGAGCACTAGTTAAAAATTTCCTCGTGGCCATAACCTGAAGCCCACATCGTACCGCAGGCACCACGCGAGGCTGAGCTCCTTACGAGGTGGCACAGGTTATCACAAACAGAACCTTTCGACATGTTTGCAGGTGCCGAACACACTTCAATTACCCATGGGATTGCAAAGTGGACAGAGATCCAACGAAGCAGTGGGTACAATGGAGGCCTCTTGAAGAAGAAGCTGACGAGCATATTATTTTAAGCCAGCATAACACACTAGCTGCTCGCAAGAACACCGTTGGCCTATGCCTTCCTACGCAGTCATGAATAATTCCGTTTCAAAGTTACCAGGATCTTCTTGATAATAAAATCCCGCGGGACTCTCCTTTAATACCTCAATGCATTTTCAGTGACAAGCAAAGCACCATTTTCCCGTTTTCTCACACGTGAAGATAGCAAAGGCCTTCCGCGCTACCTACGTCCTGCAGGTAAGTGTCGCAAAAGTGCCCTGACGGCCTGAAATCCAAATGCCATTCCACATTCATGCGAGGACGGGATACCTGCTTGCGCGGAGCAAATCTTGCGGTAGTGAGCGCTGCCGACCCACTGTTCTCTATGCACTTCAGTTTCAAACCGGAGTCCGCAGAGATCGTACAATAAACAGCGTGTATTATGGAGAAATTTGCTTCCCCCCTATAAAGCGGGAGGCAACTGACGCTAGGACATACCTTCTGGAATCGGATGTGCGCGTGCAAACCATGGATGTATGGTCCAAAGCCACATCCGAACGCACAGCAGGACAAAACGCTCAACCGCTCGTAAGCAGTGGCTCAGTAGATGTGGAACCCTGAGGAGTACCGCTACCCTCCATATGCCTCAATGTATCATTTGTGAGCCACAGAAATCACTGATCAGGCACCCATCAGTGAAACCTTTTGGATTTCACTTGCTGTGATTTGATACATACGATCTAAGAAACAAAGAGTCAAGGGTAGTTAGACAATATTACTTTGAATCCAAGGCTGAACAGAAATCTCACAGATCAAACGCTGGCCAGGGACATTCTGAGTTACAATTCACCTGCTGCAAGACTAGTGGGCTTTGAAAACACTGCTACACTTTGTATTAAGACTCGGCCTTACTCTCTGTCCACAAATTTAATGCAAGATTGTTGGCGACACATTGTGCTCACATTGCTGGTAAATGAACCGTACATACGCATCACACAGCGCGAGCGTCCGAGAGCCATAACGATGGAGCCTGAAGGCAAACCATTCGAAGAAGATAGACGCGGGCTCAAAACGAATTTTAGCAGTAGTAAGGCGTCGAAAACTCATATATCTTACTTGCTAGATACAAAAGATAACCGATTTGTTTTATTAAAAAAATGCTTTTGTGGACACGGTGGCTACCGCTATTTGCAAGCTTGTACATTCGACAACAACGCAGTTTCACCCATCAGTGTCGGGAAACTTAAGCGCAGGAGAAAGAAGACTGTGCGAGTTTGAGTTGAAAGCAGCATGATGAATCCAGGAAATATCAAAGCAAAGTATCGACAAGCTAGAAGGGTACGAAGTTCGAAAAGCACAAGCCCTATGGTGAAACAAATGCATACTCTCTGCATTCCGGTCTCGCCAACTAGACTGTAAATTCCAACCGTTGATCAACTCCGCTCCTTCTATTTTGCTTAAATGCTCAATCGACTTCAGTGAATGTAATTCATGATCTTAGTGAAAGGGCAGTTAACAATCAGGTGACTCGTTTCCACAGTCTTTGCTTTCCTCATGAAGCTCCAGGCACTTCGAGACACTTAACATACACTAGAAAGCCGTTAAATCCACTTCACGGGCCTTTTTTATTCGTTACTGATGTACGGAACCCGAAAGCTTTTAATAGCCACCAGAGACTTCGCGACCAGTGCAAATACTAAGTACTAAATGAGAACCGGAGCACGAATGACGCAGAAGACCTATTCTTTCCTGCAATGCATGTAAAAAGCCAAAACTTTATACATTAAATATACAAAACGATTCAATAGTCGCATTGTGACCTTTTAATTACCTGCATGAGTGAATATCCATCCTTTAAAGGGATTGTTTCAGCTCCGCTTCACGCAAAGCTAAAGCTCCCCATCAATAATATATATAATATATATGTATATATATATATGATATATATATATAGTGCCAGGCGTCAGCATACTGCCTTTGATCAAAGTCGCAAAATATACGTATTTACCGAAGTTTCCTGCGTGCAGTGGCCCTTGCGCCATCTTCAGGTTGCAACAGCAGAGTTTATGCCATTTCTGCACCGATTATACCAGCTGTTGCATTGTTTCGCTCCTCCGGCAGACAGGCATGTTCTATGTAATTAAAGGAGGCATTCAATATAGAGCGTAGCATTGTGATTAGCTGCGTCGGCTGAGACGTTCCGGCACTGGGGGAATTTGAGTGTCGTTTGCAAATGTTTGGCAAGCCCCAAACTGTACATTGGCAGTTAGAGCCCTCCTTCCTTTCATACAAGCATAGGTTTGGTGCGAAGCAAAAGGCACACTTCCTGAGAATAATACACGTGGAAAAATATGCGGACCGAAAATTGGTCGTTTGGAGAAACATTTGTTTTCACTACTTAGGGGAAATAAGGGGCCATCAAATCTTTAAGACCTTAAGATAGAAAGGATACGCAGATAAAGATAGGAAAGATATGCAGGTCCCGTGGAATACAGCAAGTCCAGCGAAACCATTCGGGGGCGATGCCACTGTAAAGAGCTGCCATGCCTTCCAGACCTAAGTCCACAGCGACTTCAGTTCATACTGCACACACTTTCTGCAACGAAGCATACAGAATACATTACTCGACGTGAATAGTGAACTTTTCTGTCTTTCAATGGAATAAGGAAAAGCTGAAAGTGTTGATATATCGATAGATTTAAAAAAGCACATTATATCACAATAATAGATGAATGTTCACATAATGTACAAGCGGAGCATGTAGTGCAACTGTTTAGAGAGTCATAGGCTCAAACCCCCTTACTACGAGCGTGCCTCTTCAGGGCGCCTCTCAGATTTGACAGCAATGGTCGCTGTTGTGACCTGTGCTCAGTCAACTATTGCTTTGAGACTGCGTTTCCGATGTCAAGGTATGCAATGTTTCGCGAAGGAAATAGCCGTACTCAATTGGAAATGCGCTGCATTCCGAAAACGTACAATCTAGTTAATATAGCGTGCTCCGTCAGCATCGAATGAGCAACTATGCGAAGGCCTGCACATACAAAAAAACTATTCTTCCAATCCTCACAATGATTCAACCAGGATACAGCGGCAGAAAAAACTATGTCCCACTCGAGAGCTGCCAGATACACTACCACGGCCTTCATCAGCTGCGTAATAACTGACTTTGTGCGGGTGATGTAAGATGTGGGAAAAATGCACTCGCAGGGACACCCACTCGCTGAGGAAAGAACGCATTGCCCTAGACTGACGGTATCGAATCATATTGCTGCTTTTGCCTTCGCGCCCTTTCTGCTTCAGCCTTCTCATCGTGTAACACCGCGTAATCAGAGCAGACTCGCAGTCATGTATGTGAATGTGAGACCATTCCCAACATCGTGGGCAGGGCAGCCTTGCGTACAGAGCAACAATCGGGAGGCCTACTTGCTGATCAAATGCTTGCATGCTGTTGTGCAGTAATGTAGAACTCAAGTATAGTACAAAGCAGCGATACCCCCAGAGATCTTGTCGGGCTAGAAGGATCAGAATACTAGTTTCTTCGAACAGTGACATAGCCTTGCCGTAAATCTCCTTCCAAAGAGGTGTGGATGTTTATAAACTGTTGTCTGCAAAGGGCAATCGGCAAGCCTCGTCGTGCAGCACACAAATATTCAGAAACGATAAACGTACAAGCTGTTACCAGCATAACCTCTGCCGTAGCTGCGGACTCGAGGCGATGCGGTAACCCAATCCGGATATTCAATAGTCAAAATGTATAAAGTGGCATCGCAGCGTATATTTTCTTTAGTCTTTTCTTATTTCTCTTTCGCATTGCGTACTATCCGTCCTCGAGGCTCACCTCCTGCGGAAATAGCGGTGCATATGCACAAGCAGTTGTGGAAAAGTCGTTTTTTGGGAGCAGCGAGTTGACAGCGGCAAAACAGAGTCTAGAACAACGTGAGCCTTCTCATTATTTTGAACTTTCTGTTTCGCCTTGGTTTCTTGCACACTGCTCTGCTCCAAATCCCGGTTACCGCCAAGCCACATTGTTGTAACTCCAATGCGGAGAATGCCTGCTATAGAGAATGCCTGCTGTAGAGCAAATGCAGTAGTCCAACAGCCACCTTCTCCACATTAATTTTGGCCTGAATTCACCCGCAGCACGTAGCTGCCAAAAGAAACACACCTCCTCCGAAACAGGTAACCACAACCTCACCAGGGAGGTATACCTCAGGCAGGTTCACATGTTCGGTGCAAATGCCACGGGTTCGCTTATTCTATGTGTGCAGCCAAGTCACGCTTTCACATGCGCAGTTTAGCTTTGAGCAGCACTATACATTCTGCAGATTGTACCGTGCGAGTTTTTGGGGTCCCTCCACTTCTGGCAGGCTTGCAGAGCTTTGGCACCAGCGTACAAAGACGCGAGGCCTAAGTGAAGACGAACTCTCTGCATACAAGTCAATAATCTGGGGTTAGTGCTTCGACTGCAAGGGAGAAATTCACTTAAAAGCACCGGCCCAAAGTACGTCAGATATACTTCAGTGGTGCATGATGTACTATTCCACTCATTCGAAAATGAAAAGTGCGTTTTTCTTCCAATCACAGGGTAATTTCACCACATACGAATAGCAGAGTAGAATATTCGCAGATCCTTTCAGTCCCTTCCCCATCTTTGGAGCCTTAATGTTCGCTCTAGTGGATAAAGTTACCCAAGAGCATCCTGTACTTAGCAGTTACATCACGGCGAAGCAATGCACCTACTCGTGGCCGCCTCCTCGTCCCCTTGGCTGGGTGATGATCAAACCCATCACGCCTGTCCGAATGAGATAAGCGCACAATCTGGCGAGCGCCGCAGTGTGAAAAGTGAACAAAGCTTCTCCCTGCAATATAATTAGTAGGCAAGATGGTACTGCCTTTCAAGCAATGTCAAGATTTCTGGTGAATGTGAAAGCTGTGCACCACCACACAAACTACGCTGGAAACGATGGTATTTGATATCTACCAAGCTGCTACAGTTCAGATCATAGGGAGAAAGAAAAGTTCGGGCACGGAAGCAGAAAAGGCTTCCTCAACTTCAATGCCATTTGTGGGCACACAAGGCCAGACGCCTACACTCTGTAGAAAGTGATGCAGTGATGATGAGAGAAGCGGCGCTTATGAGAAGGCGCAATTCATGTATGCAGAACGTTTTGGATGACCCACCGTTTTTCCGCCACTTCGGAAGCCCTTATCTGGCATCTTCAATAATAATAACAGGGTGAGCTTTTTTAAGAGACCAAAGCACTGGGTGTTCGCTCCTACGTTTCAGCTGTCTTCACTGTCAGTGAACGCTATTGGAAAGCGGCAATACACGCCACGCGTCATTCACAAAAATTTGCGCCACAAATTATCGATCAACTTGAACGTGCTGACGCGTGTAGTGCTGGACTCCTGTGTCACTTCTTTGGTGCCACCAAGTCAATTTTGCTGCCTGCTGCATTGCCTTTCACGGTTTACTGCAAGACACGTTGTCAGGTGACGGATTTTGAACGAACGTCCTGAACCCACAAGCATGTAGCTGCCTTAAACCCCAGCTCAGGACAAATGCATCCGTTCTGTAGAGATGGTATGCTTGATTGGAAAGCACCCACGCCTGAAGATATGCATGTAAATTTGATTTTTGATTGGCAAACGCCAAAAACTGAACACGCAAACCCAAATGACGAAAGCGAGCACCGCAGCAAGTCTTTGAGTTTGGGTGCTTTCTTCTTAATGAACTATGCTTTTGCGCTGTACAAATGTATTGCACGTAGGTGCCTCTATTAATTATCACAGAGGAAACAAAGTCTTGAAAAATCCTGCACAAGTGAAAAGGCTGCTGAGCCTAGATAGCATGTGAAGCACATCAATCTCCTGTGCTCGGTTGCGGAGAAAGGTGTCATGCCAAGTTAGGCACAATACAGTGCGACGCACACGTTTTCCCGACTTTTATGGACAGTCTCCGCGTTCCTATCGATTCACGAGCAACAAAGGACTCTCGTAGCGTACAGCCTGTCCGCATGCGAGATGCAGGCGGTATGTGCACCCGTGTTGGAGCTATCAACAAATCAGCCCGTCATTTATGGTGTGCGTTATGCCTGTTCAGCGGAGAAAGCTTCAAGTTTATCTGTAAAATCAGCTTACGTCCTTAAAAAGTGCAGATGCATCACTGAGTGCTTCTACATCAGTCTGAGTATGTTACAGCCTAGAATACGCTCAGGCTGACTCCTGCTCACTCTGTTTGCCGGCGCCTGACTGCAGAAAAGCCTGTTGCCATCTTTTGTCCCGCAAAACGAAAATAAATGCTAACGTTGAGGTCAATGCGCACAATCTGGAAGAATAATGTCTTGGCTAGCTTCCACTGCTTTTTCAGCATCGACACTAAGTAAGGGACATCGACAGGCAGTGAGACAAGCAATTAGTACGCAGTATGAACTTAGTAGTCGCATCATGTCGGCCATTTAGGAGTCTTTTGGACAAGCGAATGGCATTTTGAAGCACACCACGTCGTATGCCATATTGAGCTTCTGCGTACTGCGACGGCTGTGATATGAATTTCGCCCTAAAGTAGAGATTCTGAACAGTCGTGTGGCGCATACGAAGTAGATCAAACGCTTTGCAGGATGACCGCGCCTGTTAATTGTCGAAACTTGGCTATCCTATGCTCGCCTGCATCACCCATTATCGGCAGCTATATTCACAAAGACAGACGCGCGGGTGCTACGGCAGAGCCGGAGTCACTACACTCCAAGTAATGCTCTAGAGCAAGGCTCGGGTAAGCGACAATTCTCGTCGATAAGACAAAAAACAACAGTATATGCGCGGAGCCAAGGCTTCTTCCCAGCGCCATATTGTGGCAAAGGCTCGCGTGTGCTGAGCAAAAAAGTGGCCACTTCCGTTACAGGTTCTGCAGCTCCACTTCCCGAATTCGTTTTTCTCATTGTATCACCGTGGCATGGCTTTAAAACGCTAACAATTCGCATGGACAAAAATCGCACCCATTAAAACAGCATACGACCCGCATTGGAACATGCGATGTGATGTGAGACAGACCAAGCGGTACGTTGCTTCTTAGGCTGCCAATCTCTCGAGAAGGGCTCATTCTAAGTCCATACAAAAACTTCCATGGATGTTGCCAAGATCCCCAATCAACGCCTATCCTCTGCCAAGCAGCTGGCATGAGAGACCTCGGGCTACACACTAAATATGGTGAGAGCTTACTTCCTTCCCGTAATACCATGCTTCCAAGGTAGCTGAACGTTTTTCTTCTATGAACGATGTGCAGCGACGGCGCCGACTTAACGCTGGAGTATGATGAAGGCCATAACACTGTGGTAGCATTTAGTAACTCTCCATGCCGCGGCTTACCTTCTGAAAAGGTGTTTACCACTTGTAGGCTGCAGTTCACCAAAAGACGAAATTGCAACATCCGCGATATAAACAGATGTCTCTAGGCTAGGCCTTTCGCATTGTGCCCTGATCCTTTCTTCAAATTGTGCAGTACACGCCTATCTTTGTTTTAAAACACCAGCACTGCAGTCCAGAGAGCCTAAGAGTCTATATTACGCAACCCGATATAATCAGTCGTAAAAAGAAGGCATGAGTGCTTGTTTGTCGTAGCAGAGTCAAAGGTCGCGCAGCTAATGAGCTTGTCACGACGTGTAAGTCAAGCTACACGCGCGAAATGATGATCAGTTTTATTGGTCTGGCTTGGAAACAATTTTTGGCCAACATGGCCTGCTATGAGAGCTATGTTATAGAAGCACTGCACGGCATAACTAAATAGTGCATGTCCTTACAGCATAATCGAAATCCAATATAAGCTACCTGGCTTCAAGCCGCATGCCCACAAAGTACACATTTAGGCGTCACAGGGCGAACGTTTTGCCCCGGTTTGCTGAAAAAATCATGTGATCTCACTGACTATAGAATGTTGATGGAGAGCATGAGAGGCCGATAATTGCTGTAACTGTGTAATGCCAACTTTAGGAAACTCCTGTACTTCGAAGAAACAGCCTAGCATCTCGCAAAGAAACTTACATATGCACCTGGAATACTAATATGCTTGAATCGGAGGGCTCTTCGCAAACTAGAGTGCTTTGGGGCGCCCCAAGTTGACAGCGGCGTACTTCCTGTGGGCAGGATTTTATAGACCGCCGTTGAAATATTGTACACCTGTAGTTTCCGTGCAACCTGCACCATCACGTACGCCGCTAATGTGAAAAAAACTAGTGGACTTTTCAGTCAAACGGCAAAGAACAGGCACGCCTCACTGCTAAACCGATTACGAGTGCCTCAGTAAAGTGCTAAGTAAAACAATCCCTGACATAAAAAGCATACTGTCTATGGATTTAATTCGGCCGTTTCGCTGGCACAAGACAGCAAGCTCGACAGCGTCCTGGCTCATTATTATACGACCTGAAAGCATGGAACGGTTAGGTTTTGAATAGCACAATCAACAACTGAGCATATGCCACTTCAACAGACGCAAAAAAGTCATACACTCCATAAAATTCCATGAACCCAGTGTCTGCAGATTTCAGTGTGTAGTCACTGAGGCGAAGATGCTTTCCTTCGCGTTGAGGCTGGGAACAGCACAATCTGCGCAACTCACAACCTTCAGCGACATGTATCTTTGTATGGTTGATGCTTGCACTGGCGGACGGCATCTTGACGAAATCTTTAGCTGCTCGCGATACCGTAGCCTTAATCTTTTCAACTCAAGAAGCAGACAGAGCAGTCACCGAGACGAACCTCCACATAAATACACCAACAGAGAGATGTGGAAGGTGAGGTCCGGGGATGGCCGCAGTTTCTAAAACCAAGCATTCTGTCGTTTCTTCAGTAACCCAGTTTCTACATCATCCGACAAATAGTAGCGCAGGAATCTGGTTGTCGCGCAGTGCGAAAACTGCCACTTACATTCTTCGCCCTCTCTCTGTGCACGCATGCACCTTAAAAATGCCTGACTAGGCGTAGTAGAGGCACTAAAATGGTATCGTGCCATTTAGCTGCTCTCCCCACCAATTATTTGGATTAGGCCATCACTTGGCGCTTAGGTGAACCTTGACGTCATGCGGGACTCAAAGAGGCTCAACAGCTGGCAAAGCATGCGTACAGTAATCTAACTTTGCAAGACGGACAATCTGAGTCGCTCATGATGCAAAACAGTGCCATTAGGCATCAATAAAATCAGAATGCGATACTAGGACACTTGGAGAAGCAGCTGGAGCTTCACCTCGTATGCTTCAGCAATGTCTTTCGTCCGTTAGACGTGCCTCGGAAACTCTAGCTACTTTACTAATACGGTGGCGCTTGAAAGAGGCTGCAGCAGACGGACTCGCTGGGAGACGCGTAACAATGGCATGTGCTGGATGCCAAACCCCGATAAAGCGCCGCATGCATCATGTCATCAAACTACAACATGCTGCACTACGGCAAAACTAAACGCCATATGCACAAATACTGACAACGACATCAACTCTTCTCTCGGATGCATGGGCATTGTTAAATAGGCCAAGCTACGTAGATAGTGACTTAACTGCTGAAGGACTAACTACGGTTTACGGTTTTGAATAGGGTTTCGAGCACACGCTAGGCAACGCACGACCTGCGTCCTCGAGATACGCCGGCTCCACGGTGCAGGAGTAGCATTCCCGTTGCCAATACATGGCAAAAGCACACAAAAGTAGTGAACTGTGTTAGTAGCCAGACCAAAGTCGTGAACTTGGCCTTTTAAAGGCTTGGAACGTCCACTGAACCCCCACACAGTTCGTAGCTGTGGTGTGTGAGTGAGCTGGGCTCTCGAACGCACGCGCTGAGGGCAAGTTATCGATCGAAGCTTCCCTCATGACAAGTTTCGAATTCGCCTTGGTGAAGACAAACCAACAAAAAATGCATTTGTGATGTTCACTAACCCTACACCCTAGATGCGGTCTACGCCGCGCAGCAGTCATGCCACTGGCATGTGTGTGCCACTGGCATGCCTGCATCCTGCAGGTGACGCCCCATATGCGACCAAGCAGACACGAAATTACGACGAAGACGCTGTAAAACAGTATGCTCGTGGAAAGGGAAGGCGCGGGATGTGGGCGAGATTATAATCGGCTCATCCTTTGAGCTGCATCGAAGCAACCTACCGTCTACGTGACAGAGAAGAAACAAAACTCCACGTTGTGAGTGTGCCTGTGCACTCGTTTCTGGAACTGAATTGCGGAACCTGCGCAGAAATGCAGGCTCCGAAATATCACTATGCTTCTAGAGCTGTGCCGACAAATTCTTCTCTTTGTCTTTGCCGACTGGATATGTCTTCGTCATGATCGTACAGTAATTATCTGAGTTCCAGTGATTACAATTCACAAAAAGGTGCAAAACCGTCCATAACGCACAGCCTTCGTTATTCGCACATCTTGAAAGAACTGGCTCTTGCCTGACGACTTCAACACGTCATCAACGCAGTGCAAAGCAGTGATGAGCGAAGAGGCGTGTAACCTGGAAACCAGTACAAAAAACTCCAATAGGTTGCATTCTTTGTTTAGCCAGTCCTCTGTAATGGTAGCTACAAGCAGCACAACACAGAGCAGTGCTGGCCAAAACTGCCACCTACACGCTTGAACAAACAGGAGCGTTTCCCAGTGGCTTCGCAAATTGCTTACTGCATACTCCGCAGTAAACTGGGCCCCATAGGCTTCACCACAAATCCTTGAGACTCTCTGTAGCACTTAAATATACGCGCGGAAGACCGTGAGTCTAAGATAAAGTAGAATACGGCTATCACTGTGGCACACTGATTCTTCGTGTAACGTGATGGCGCGGTCAGACAAACCTGCAACAAAAAACGCCAATTCATTATACGGCAACTAAATGCGAAGCTGCTTCACCAGAGGAACAAAGGCGGTCCGAAAAAGGTTGGCTTGCCCATCCAGCTAGAAAGCCTTCGTGACAGCTGCACTGCTGGCTCACGCTCTGTACCCACATCCCGAAATTTACAGTTGTTTAGATGTCGTGGCACAAAAGCTGAGATAATTCGCCGTGTAGAAGGGTGCACTCCGCTGAGCGTACAACGGCAATCTCTACAGAGATGATTTCTTGGATACTGTCTGGCGGCAACGTTGCTTCGACAGCCACATCTGCCGGAAAACTGCAAAATAAACAACATATCTTGCTTACCGCCTACATCCACAGAGCTGAACAACATTTGGCGTATTCGGCTATCCGAGGAGCTTTGCACTCCGTATGTTCTTGCAGCATTCGCATTATTATCCGGCCAACAAGAACGTAAGAAGCCTATCCGCAGCGCTCCAGGGGTGCCGCTCGTTGAAGCCCGTGTTTCAGTTCTACATTAGCCTTGAGCTACCAGCTGAATAAAATAGTCTGCTTAAAAGGAGCGAACTTTCTGTGTTTCAATTATCTACGAGGCCAATGCAATGAGCATTAGCAGCAGCCTAAAGTTTGCAAAAAGCGAGGTTGCCATCCACCATATCCTTGCTATCGCCTGATCGCTCGTGAATAACTAAACTGATGCAGCACACGGCAGCAGGCTTAGGGCACTTTAAGTAATTCTGGGAAAATAGCAAGGGACCGCAACCGGCCAGCCGAATGGCTGCGCTTGCTCTCTGCACGCAAGTACAGCTACGAAGGTTTGCCTTTTGACTTCTGTGTGCTCCTTGAACGGACATCCTGCATTTCCTAACGCAATGACACGCCAGAGCAAGAGAAAACCGCTGTCCCACAGCCGTAAACTAAGGGAATCCTAGCACGCTGCGAATATGTGAGGAGATTGCAAATTTGAAAGGCTCGCAAATCGAACAAATGATTTTTTTAACAAGTAAAGTGCGCACCTTCTTTAAGGGAGACTTCGGCGTGACGTCGCCGCTTTGTCAGAGTATGCTGAAATGCTGTTCTTTGCAGCTTGAAAGTTTTGGCCTTGGGCATTTGAACGCCAGCACGAAATTAGCGCGACCGGAATTAATGGCGTCTCCACTGCAGATTTGAGAAATAATTTGGTTTAAAAATGGTGCACTAAAGCACACTCAGCTCATGGTGGGACAAGCACGCACTACCTGTTCGTCCGTCAGCAGTGCTGGTCCACAACGCACTGAAATGTTTAAAAGCCCGAAGAGTTTTGTCAAACACTTCTACGCTCGGCAATCAGTTATCATCGTTTGGTAGCTTAAGACGCATAAAGTTAGTGAAGACAGTATAGATCCTAAAGTGGCAAGTGATGCGTCAGCACGACAATTAGTCGGATATACAAAAAAAGGAAGATCCGCGTATTTCGTTCATCTAAAAGCCCGTTGAAAACGGGAGTCTGGACAACGCCAGCATTTTCAAGATACAAAGCGAACTAGCGGGCGCCATTCTAAAACACTTGAATAGCACTACTCGTCTAGTTAAACCAATGAAGAGTATTTCAATATTTCTCAACAGGACATGTTGCGTGCGGCGATTATAGAAATTTGTTGAAGTCCAGGGTGCGTGCGCAACCAGAACTGATCAAAACACGCACTAGCTAAAATTCATGCAGAGGCCGCCAAGTTCACAAATGAGCAAGCAATGCCAGCCCCACTAGTGCTGCGCCTTTCTAGAAACACTTCAAAATGCCCAAAGGCCCTGCGGGCTCTGTAAATTCTGGTGAAAACTTAATATTCCATGAACGCTTTAGCTGATCCGCGCCTACCATGGTACACAGAGCCTCGACAAAAATCAAGATACTTGACTATGGAATTTGCAGTCTCTTGGAAAGCCGAACGAACAAGCAGGCAGGAAAACCTGATCAAGTGAGCCCTGGTCTTGTTGCAGTCAAACTAACGCTGCCTAGAAACCCCTAAATCCGCCCTAATCTCTTCGTACCGTGTCCCATAATGCAACAAATGGACGCACGCAGACAGTTTTGTGCTAACGGCTGTCTTTGAAAAACAAACATTGCGCGGGAAACGCAAGCTAAATTTGGGCCATGCTCCGTCAACAGCCTCCTAAGGAAGTACAAATGCAAAATGTGAGGACATCCGTAGGCTCGCAACTAGTGTCACAGAGGGGATCAAACTGGAGCTGAACTGTTTTTTTCGATTGTGCGAGCTGGTGCCATTTGAAATGAGCAGCAAAACGGCCTTTCGCTAAACGCACGTTGTAGCACTCTGCGCAGGTACTAAACAGTAGACGGTCCGGACGCGCTCTACTTGACGTCCCTGTGGCTGTAGTGTTGGCCATTGCGGGAGGCTTCGTCAGCTGAAGGCAAGTTTGTGGGCCTTACATTCACGTTTGACACTTGCGCTGTGGTCGTGCAGGCCAAGTAAAATACGATTATATATTAGACAACAGGCTGCAAACTGCCCACAGGGAAACTTACATCCTCTAGCTGGAGCGTGAGTGGCAGCGATCAGAGCCCGGGGCTTGCTGCTGCGCCAACTGTAAAACTGGTGTATCCTTGCAAAGTTACACCGCAAAGTTTGACCAAATTAGCTCTTAACAGGCGCCTTCACATCCACTTAAAGCGCCGGTGTCTCCAAGCAACTGCCGAATGGTCAGCACGATGAGTCCATGAATCAGAAGATGCGGACTTTCGGAGGCGGCAGACGCCTCCACTATTTGATTGCGTGATAGTGTCTAGATGCAAAGAACTCAAAGATCACTTGGCAAGCATTACGCATCCAATGGTTTGCCCATGGGCTGATTTTTGGACTCCATAACCACTTGATAGAATACAATTGGTTCTCAAGGCGACACAAAGACAGCATTTGCTCACGGCATACAAAATAGCGTCTCCAGATCTTCTTTTGCAGCAGCACAAAGGAGAATCCAGACATTGGGTGGAGGTGGGTGCTCCACCCACCTTCACCCAATATCTGGAGTCCACCTTGTATTCTAGCTGCAACCATCCACTTACTTAAGCAGGAGAGCTGTGTAAAGTCCGCTGTTTACCTAGCCACTGAAAGAATGAGGACGTCCGTCAGTGGCAGTTCCAGGATACGTATGCTGAAGAGAAACGGGGAAGAGTATGCATGGAGGGCCGACTTTGTGCGAGCGCCCTTCTGCGCCTGATCAGAAATGGTGCAGATGGTCAAGCAGGATGATAGACTCAGATTAAACACAATGCAGCGCCTCCATGCTTAGGACGCCGTGAGTCAAAACCACCCCATAGCTGTCGCTTTGCATAGCGGTAACTATGCAAAAAAAGTGTGCACTTTGACCTGTCCAGCCTGTGATTTCGTTCACTTTGTTTCACCTAGCAGCTTTGTCCTGCTGGTCATATCCCTTCAGCAGTTTCTAAGCGTCGTGCACCGTGTCCGGAGGCTTGCCTCCAAGCACTAGTGGGTCCCTCGTAGCATCTTACATGTTTAGCATTCCCAGTTACGCGCACTGCGAGCCTTCAGATACAGCAAAGTGATACCCTTGAAGGCCCTCTCATAAACCGCCATACTGCTATGACAGTGACGACGGTGTGCAATCGGTTCCGTTAAAAGGGCGCCAAGCATCATACTCAAGTGAACTCAAGCCATGTCAGGTGGGTAGTAGCCCAACCAAGCTCGGGCCAGTGAAGTATGCTGTAAGGCCCTTCTCCAGGCAGGGCAGCGTGCTTTGACCTGTTGCTGCCGCAATGCTTTGAGCCTCCAGCACTTAATATATCTGAAAAAAGTGCATAGACTTTGGCACGAAAGTAACAGCGGCAGGTCGCAGCAAGTAGACCTTATACCGCCCTTGGCCTTGTACAGCCAGCTGCGTCCACTTTGTGCATAGAGGCAGATGTACACTGTTCTGCAAATATGCTGACGTTTTTGGTGCACCTGCTGTCGCCAGATCCCACCAGCTCACTGTCTGCATCCAGAATGGCAACCGCGGGTAATTATTTTCCCCATGCGTTACGTAGAACCATTGCAGCAGTCATAGAAAGACCAGAAACGGCGGCTCACGTGCACAAAAATAGGAGCAGCTTGACTTTGCCAGCTAACATACAGCCAGTAATGTAGATCCACGTAAACATGGGTGATTGTTAGGGGCTTGACACCGGAAACGGCCACGTAGCAGGTTGGGCTCGCAAGTGCCTCCGCAACCCCTTGGGTGTCACAAATGCATAGGACAAGGCAAATTCGAAAAAAAGAACGGCATGGCAGATCTGCAGGTACGCTTAGCCACCCCGGGCCTCTACCTTGGACTACGACTCAGAGAATATGCACTAGCACCCAGCAGATATCCTTGCATCTGCTGACCCTAGCGTACCTGTCCCCTAGAAAAGCAGGGATGCAATTGTTGTGCGTGTTCTCGCTGGTCGCGTTGTTGCTGTTGCTCCTGCAAATGTTCCTGCTGCTCCTGCGCTTGTTGTAGCTGCAGCTGCTGCAGCTGTGACTGTTGCCCGGGCTTCTGAAGTTGCCTCTGGTGCTCTTGGAGCTGTTGAAACTGCGGAAATTGCGCTTGTTGCCGTATATTGGGAAGTTCTTGCGGTGGCAGGGGCTGCGGTTTTACCTGGAGCAGTTCCGGCTGCCAACCCTGCTGCTGTAGCGCTTGCTGCGGCTGCATTTGTTGTGCTTGAAACCAGGCGGCTTGACGCTGCTTACCTCCCAGCTGTTGCGGCTGTAGCAGCTGAGGGTAGGTCTGCTGCTGAAAACGCTCATGTCCTTTTAGATGCAGGTGTTTCACGCGCTGATCGTCCTGTGCACTCTGTTGTCCTTGGGTCTCCTGCAAGCGTCCTTGCAGCTGCTGTTGCAGAAACACCTGCTGTTCGCCCCGCAGCATCTCTTGCTCTTGCTCCGACTTTCGCCTGGGCTGTGAATAGTGCTCTGAGTCCTTCTCCTTCGAGCGCCTTTCTTGCGAATTCTGTGTCCGCACATACATCAGCACTAACAGAATAGCCGCCGCCGCTGTGATTGCCCTGACAAAATTTCGCCAAATAGTCCGCGGGCGAGAGGGCTGTCGAGTTTTGCGGGACTTGGCAGAGATCGGCGCTTCTAGCGCTGACTCTGGAACCTGACGTTGCTGCTTCAAACTGAAGTTCTCAGGGCCTGCAGATGCAGTTGGAATTGCATTGGCTGGAGAAGTTTCGGCATCGCCGCTGAGGCGCCCAGCTGACGGGTCAGTGGCTGCCTCCGCCGTAGTCGTTGCAAGTGTAAGAGTTACTGCTGAAGCTTCTGCTGCTGTGGTCTCTGCTGCTTCTGTTGATGGTTGTGGAGAAGCTGTTGCTGCTGGCACGCCTGCTACTGCCGCTGCTGCAGCCGCCCGCACGCAAAGCGCAAACAGGCAGGCGGGCCTCATATCTGTAAATGCGCGGCACAAGATGGACCCTAAAGACTTCCAGAAAGAGAATAGCGGTCAGTCTCTGCCGGCATTTCTCTGGCGCCTTCAGTGCTCGGGGATCATTTTAGCCCAGGCCTTAGACGACGATGTCCGCGACAAGAGTAGACCTTGGGGGGAAACGCAGTTGAAATAAGTGCACAACTTGAGAATACACAAAGAAACGAAAACGCTAATTTTAATTCAACACAGATGTGGGGGAACGCGGAGGAGAATAGTGTCATCATGGGCGTGCAGCTGGAGCTGCCTTCCAGCCGCAAGGTTCACGTATCGCGCAGCAGAAGCCGCCAGGAGTAAATGACCGGCGAGCAACTCCTCGCCCCTTTTGCTTTTGCACTGATTGAAGCTGAAGAAGGAAAGATAAAGCCAACGAAGAGGGGCAGACTGCCTCAACGGGGTACCGATCGACACGATGGATCACCTGCAGCAGGAGAACCACAGTGCCAAGATCTCAACCGACTGCCGCGACAGGGCACGGAAGTGCAGCTGTAGCAATGCATGCCAGCGCAAATAATCACAATGTTAATATTGGCCTACTCGGGAGCAAAAAGGCCATGGTGAAGCTACCACCTCAGACGGGGTGCAGGGACAATGTAGAGCTGGCATCAGCCCACGTCCCTCTCGATGTACTGTGAACATGAGAAGTGTCGAAGCTCAGAAAACCGTTGCGAGAGGTCTCCATCGGCCCACATTTGTCAGAATGCACCTAAACCTTACAAGGTCCCTCTCGACACTAGCTACATCAACAGCAGATGAATCTGCACACCGACCTACAAAGTTCAACTTGTAGACCACAGACACTTCAAGAACTGTCGTTCCCGGTTTCTTCAGCTTACAAAAAACCGCTCTCTCCAGTTCTGAAGGGATCAGCTCATGCCTACCTCACCGGCCACAGGCCAGCTCTTGAATAGCACAATCGCACCAACAGCTCCAACAAAAAGTAAGACAGGTGCTCTGCAAACAATAAAAACAATGGCTTGAACGAGAACTAGCCAGCAACAGTTTCACCAAAGGCTACAGAAACAAACGCAGCCACTCTACCGGCCTTACCTGAGGCGATAGCGATTGTGTGAGCACCAAAACCAGCCATGCCCACTCACAGACGAAAAAGGCAACCAAATGCCATCTACCGCAGCAGCCAAGGCAGTACTAGCAACATGGCAGACAAGTGTACTTCAAACACGGGGCTGTGACAAGCACGGTACTCGCTAACTCCTCGAAGGAGAAACTGCTGCTTCAGTTTACAGCAGTAGCCAACGTGGAGGTGGCCCCAACAGCAAAGGCGGCTGCTGCCTCAGGAGTACTAACAAGATCACGGCAGTTCAGCGTACATTACTTTTAGGTTTTAGTAACCCTCAGCAGCTTTCTGTATTCGGTAAGCTGCTTCCGCTTTGCGTCGATCTGTTGCTGCAACTTCTGCTGCTCTTCGGCATTCAGTGTATCGTGTGTCTGTCGCATGAAAGCGTCTAAACAATCTTCTTCTTCTTCAGCAGCTGCAGGTTGCGTCTTTATATCTGCCGCTGCTGTTGCTGTTGTCGAGACTGCGATTGTCTGTGCTGGTGCAGTCACGCTGGCTGTTTTCGTTGCTAAGATAGCGGCAGCAGCTGGTCCTTGTGCTATCGCTGCAGCAGCAGCGCCCTTTCTTTTCTGGAGTTCAAGCTCCATTATCTCCTGCCTCAAGGACTTCAAAGATGCCTTGATAGATAGCTCATCCAGAGGCTTACTTTGCCGCTGCGTCCCCGTACTAGTATCTGCTGCTGCTGTTGCCGTCCTGTCAAAGAAGGAGTCATCCTCGTCGAAGCTGCAGGCAGCCGCGAAGAAAGCCTCAGCTTTTCGCCGTTTCCTGCTGTCAAGCTGCCACTGCAATGCGTCAGCAGCCGCTGCTGCCGCTTCTGCTGCCGCTTCTGCTGCCGCGGCACTTGCCTCATCACCTGCAGCAGCGGCGGCCGCTGCTTTCTCCTCAAGCTGCTGCTGCTGCTGCACCAACTGCAGAAATCGCGCTTCTTCCTGCTGCTCTTTCAACTCTCGTTTGGCTGTCTTTGCATTGGCAGGAGCGGCTCCTGCTGCAGCCTTGGTTCTAGCTGTCGTCGCTGCCAGTGTCGCTGCCTGTGGTTTCGTTGCTCTTGCTGCCGGTTGCGCTGTTAGTGTGAGTGCCATCTCAGCAGCTTTGCCAGTTCCGATTACGAACAGCCTGCAGAGCGCAAATACATTGAACAGGAGCAAAAATAACCCACATTAAGTAAAGGTATTCAATGACAGCAGCTTCACTTAAGAGGCTAGTGCAACCGGAATAACAATGCAGGGAAGCAGCAGTGACAAATTCATCTGGAACAGCAGGAACGGTGAACACAACTCAGGACAGGTGCAACCAGTACAGCATCGGCAGCAGCCGCGGAGACTGAAGCACAAGCAAAGGCAAGTACTGTAGCGCGAGCAACAGCAATGAACCTGTTGGTTGTTCCTGGCGTGCCCAAGACAAACACGCAGCTTTCATCCCCGTCGTCTTCATCTCCAGACAGCAACGCTTTGCTGGTACTGCTGCTGGCGTTGTCGCTGCTGCGAACACTGTCCGAATCGGTTCGCGTATAGGGAACGAAAGAGGCAGCAGCTTCGGGGACACCTGGCCCGAGCAGCAAGAGCGGCTGTCTGGCGGGAAGGGCATTGCCGTTGCAACAAGTGCCAAAAGAGGAGCCCAAGTCCACAGCGTAAAGGCTGTGTGGAGCGCTTTGACTGTACTGAAGAACTGCAACAATAATTACGCAGAGTCACATTGATTCTGCTACTTTTGCTACTGTTGGAACTGCAACAACAATTACGCAGAGTCACATTGATGCTGCTACATTTGCTACTGTTGATGCAGTGCTGCTCCCACATGCCGAACGTAGGCATGTGCTACGATTCAAGGGCGTGTGGCTTACCTAGGTGGCGTCTGGAGACACACGGGTGCGGATAGTAAATGTCTGCTTGCTCATTACTGCCAATAACCCAATACGGCTTCTGCTCAAGACGAAAGGACTCGATAGTGATGCCCTGACGGATTACTTGCAACACTGCATGAGGCAGAGCAGCTGCTGCTGCGGTCCCTTCTGCTTTCGCTCCAGGACCTTGTAGTGTGCCTATATTTGCCGAAGTACCCAAAGCGTCATACCCAGCTTTCGTGAGGCCCCACGGAGGAGGCACGTAGTAGTTGCCGGTGATGCTGCCTGTGTTCGTGCTCCCACTAATAGTACTACCTCGACTAATATTTTTATCGGCAGTGTCTTTCGCCCAGATGTTGCTGCGGGTAGGATCGCTCGAGGTCCCACAAGGATCGCTGCTGCGATTCCTCGTGCTGCTGTTCCCGACAGTCGAGCCCGTGCTGTCGTTGCTACAGCCCCTACGATCGTGAGAATGCTCCATGACAAATATAAGCCAGTATGTTCGTTACTTTGTACCGCAGCCTATGCGGCTTCTGCTGCATTTCGCGACGTCCTGCCGCGTTTACTGGAGTGGATCTGGAAAGATTCTGGCGCTTCTTAAGCGGTGATTCTCAGTGGAGTCAAGGCTTCTAGCTCAACCAAGTACAATTTTGGGGAATCAAAATTTGTGGAGATTTTTCACAATCTGCACCTGTAAAGCAAATGCAGCTGCACCACATGCAGCCCCGCCCTGTACTTCTGCCGTATTAAGCGTATATCTAAATAGATTAAACTTAAGCTCTCAAGCCTAGCTGTACGTGTAAAACTCAGGCTTTAGGACTATAGATTTTCGGTAACTATCCAGAAAGGCTCAGAATATCCTTGAGATGCTCTCTCTAGCGCTCCTACTTAGAAGTTCTGTCGGCAGTGGGGTTGCCGCATCGAAAGCAGCCAGAAATGCGGCTCCTGCTATTCCAGCCTGCGCCACTAGTTCTTCACCACATTCTTACAGCTGCACTAGATCCTTCAACAGCGCCAAGAAGCACAGCCGCAATCTTTGGAGCAATGGGAGCAGCAACAGTAAGTCCTCGAAACTACCCAGCTTTCCAGGAACGAGCAACTGCGTACTTGTGCGCCGCCGCCACAGCAACGATGACAGACAGTGCAGAAGCTCTCCCTGCGACAAAAATTTCAGCAGGCACACAAGCTCCACTGCTGGGAGCGGCAGCCCCAGCAGTGGGCAATATCGTCAGCAACTGCACAACGAGGAGAAGCTATTTTCTGCACAAGCCGATGATTGGTGGGACCCCGACGGTCCTGCTGGGGCTTTGCATGCGTACACTCCAGTGCGGGTATCCTTGCTAGTGCAGCAACTGCAGACGCTACCTATCTACCAGCAGATCCTTCGGTCCCTCCCACAGCTGCAACAACAGCAGCAGGCGCAAGCGGCAGAGCTGCCTCTATGCGGAGTGCGCATCGCTGACATAGGCTGCGGCGGAGGCCTTCTTAGCGAAGGCCTTGCTGCTGCAGGGGCTTCAGTCACTGGGTTTGATTCTAACGAGCAGCTTCTTGCAGCAGCGGGTCGCAGACAGAAGCAACGCGGTCAGATACATACATAGTGCTGCTTTTCTGCTGTTACTTTGCCTCCTTCCACTGGCCTTGGCGATTTCGGCAATGCCGCAGTCCCACTTATTGTTTCTTGGACGCTTGCTGATGACGCTGCTGTTGTTGCTTCAGCCTCACAGGGCCTCCCTGACTTGGGCAGTCGTCTGTCCTACGTCGTAGCAGACGCTTGCACTCTGCCGAAACGGTAAGGTACTCTAGATGTGGCACTCCCTATTGAAGTATTAGGTGCTGCTGCGGTGTGGTTGTTCGCTGCTTATTCTCGGGCAGGAATGGCCACTGGATCAACAGAGGCAACACCAACGGGTTGTGGTGCCCATGCAGGCCGGAGTGTGGTCACTTTCATGCTGCAGTGATGTCGGAGGTAATCGAGCATATATGGGGGAAGGAAGGCAAGGCAGCCGCAATTGCTGCGGCGGCAGCGCGGCTGCAACAGGGTGGACTCTTCATGCTAACGTCTCTTAACCGAACCCCAGAAAATTACGTCGCCTCAATTCTCGTGGCCGAACATCTCCTGGGCATCATCCCAAAGGTGAGGTCTATCAAGCTACGAGGATACGTAGATATCTAGCTATCTAAGGAGCAACTAAAGGGCAAACTAGGCATATCCACAAATAGCTCATTCCCTGCTTGCTGCTATTTGCTGCACGAGACGGAATCCTTGGGTTCCTATCTCGCCAACTAGTCTTGCAGCACTCATGGAGGTGCCGCTGGTGGATGATTAGCTAACAGTTAACCAGCTGAGCAGGCGAGCAGTTTGATTCTGTTCCCCCGTCTTCAGAGTTTCAGTCTCCGTATGTGTGTGCCTATGTATGGCTCCACATTTAGCTTTGCAGGGTCCGCAATCTCATGCTCGTTGAAAAGATGAATCGATGACGTTTCATCGCATGTAGTGTTGTGTACCATAGCGCTTAAGTATACCTCAGAAACGTATGCCTGCTGGAGTCTGGATCTTGCCGATGCGCTTTTAGCCGTGTGTCTGTTTACCCCTACCTAAAAGCCGGGGAGCATCTAAACGGCTGAATGCACGAGGTGCATTTACGGTGCAACGAGACGTGTCTGCAGGGTACGCACGACTGGAAAAATTTCAGCACCCCCGAAGAGATACGGTGTCTATGTAGAGCTGCGGGGCTTCGGCCGCTGCATGAAGTGGGATTTATATATAACCCTTTCAACAGAAGATTCATTCAGGAGCCCACAATGCGCCTTCTTTACGCCATGACTTTCGTCAAGTCATGATTCGTGCTGCTGCAGCACGTGCTGCTGCAGCTGCCGCTGCTTGAAGTGCTCCCGCTGCAGGGCCTTGAAGAGGCCACCAATAGAAGTGCATCCCACACAGAACCAGGCAGCCGCCGTCCCACTGTGTACTGTGGCATTGCACAGTTACTCAAAGTACACTGGTTATGGTGCACCGGCGCGGTAGCAGTACGCAAAATACCGGGGCTGCTGAAATGAAACGAGTAGTGTAGCAGCTGTTGCTTCGTTTCATGTTGAAGCCTGGTTTTTGGGACCGGAGCCTGTAACTCTGGCATTTGTGCAAGTGGCTGCTCCTGCACTGCTGGTGGTAGCGCTTCTGCTGCTGCTACTGCTTGCCCTCCTTGGCTGCGGATATGGAACAACCGATACGACAGCGACATGAGTGCATACGTGTCACGTCTTCGTCACGGTTTCTTAACAGCCCGTGGCTCTTCCGCTCCTGCTGTTTTACGTTGTTTCTGAAGTCGTCCATTGATCTCGAGCTGCAGCTGCTGCTGCTGTCGAAGGTCCGCGTAGCGCAGCACATGCATGTGCCTACAATGACAACAGCAAACGGCCCATCAAGCAAGCTCTCAAGGGCAGCTACATCCAGCCTTAAGCGCAGCGGCAAGTGCAGAAACAGTAGCAGCTTACCCAATGAGCCCACATTTTCTGCTGCTAACGGAGTAGCCCATGAGGAATCGCCACGCAGCGGCGCACGCAGAAGGCAAATACTCCACTTGGCCTCGAGACACAGACTTCTACGCACAGATGGCACAGCACACAGCTGCCGCACCTGTACGCTCATAGTGGGCTGCGTAGTAAAACACTGGCAGTTACTGTGGCAGTTTCCGGCGACACAGCTGTTGCTAAAGCTGCGTTGTCGGTGCAGCCGCTTCCACAGGCTCTCCTGTTGCTGGCTCCGCTTGCACACCAGTCAGACACAGCAACGCCGGCTGTGGCGGCAGAAGCCTAAGCAGCAACGGCGTCCTTCATACTGAACACGGTAGCATGGAGCAACAACGCCAGCTCTCACAAGAGCAGTACTACAGGGCCGCAGAATCAACAGCGACAAACGCAGGACTCACATTGCATACGGGACACATTTTGGATACGTTCCAATGGACCACATGCCGTTGCTGCTGTCGCTGCACCTTAGATATTGGGCTCTCGCTGGTAGTGGCGATGCTGCTATTTTTGGTGCTGCTGGAGCGGTCATTGCTGTTGCTCTTGATATCAATGCTGCTGCTGCTGGGTTCTGGGAATTGTGTTTGCATGAGAGAGAATGCCGTCCTTTGCTGCATATTGGCCTGCAGCACTGTCACTTCAGGTGTTGTTGGTGCGAGACAGCGCAGGTGGCACCGTGACTGCATGGCCGTACCAAGGCGACGGTCCCGTAACAGTCCCAATGCACGGGAAGTCTGGTGCAGACGAATATCTGCTGTTCTTATTGGTGTTCGAGCCGACGCTACGCAGGCTGCTGGCGTGGCTCGTTTTGCTGCTTGCGTTCCTCCCGTTGGTGCGCCACTCGCAATCCTTGTCGCTGGCTCACAACGAACTGTCGAACGCAGCCAGACGCAGCACGTGCCGTGTACGAACCGTGCGGTACCTGCCATTGCTGCTGCAGCTGCTACTGCTGCTCTAGCGGCTGCTGCTGCGGGGGAGTCTGATTTGGCTACAGCTGATGCCAGCATCATCAGCAAGAGCTAGCTTGTGCGGAGCAGCTCTATTGTGAAACCTCAGGTTGCCGCTGTCGTTCATGCTTCTGCCATGTTCGCTGCTGCCACTCCAACTGCCCCAACTGTTGCAGCCGCTCCCGAATTTGGCAATGTGCACCCGTGCTGCACCTGTTCCGGCCTTTGCAAAAAAGCAAGTGAACGCTTCAGCTGAAAGTTCTGTATCCAGCTACTAATCCATTTCTTGCGCAGCCACGCATGCGCTCCCTTGCTGAATCGCAATGATACTCGGGGCCCCATTGGTGTGGGGCACCTGTATCGATTTCTCCCCACGAAAACTGCTGTAACAATAAAAGTCCATCATTTCACCTGAGCGAATGTAGAACGGCGAACGAATATAGAAGCATAATACTAGTGATAGAAGCAGCGGCAGCAGGAGCGGTGGATGCAAGTGTCGAACCATTTGGCGCATGGTGCAGTGGTGTTTTCTGACTTCAGTCGGCTTCTTTGTACAGACTACAAGAGGTGGCCTCCCTCTCTGCAGCTTAGCTGACAGCAGTCAACAACAAGCATAGAGCCAGCAGCGGAAGCCGCAGCAACAATATGGGAATCAGCAGTGCTGGGGAAGCTCAGAAATCACCTAAGAAGCGCCGTGACAAAGGCCCCGCTACTTGCTCTGCTGCTGATTCCGGAGCCTCAAACAGCGAACAGAAGGAAGGGCGGCCGGTCTCTGCATTCTGCGTAGCCGCCGTAGAGTCAGACGCGGCTGGGAGGAACAGCAAAGTGGCAGCTCGATTGCTTTCTCGCAACAGAAGTTTGGACTCCGAGGAGCTCTCAGAATATCTGTGGAGATCGAACAAAACCATCGCCAAATGTGCAGTACGTGTCTTTGCTGCTGTCCTTATTTTCATCTTTTCCGTCTCTCTCCCTCCCGGTCTATGCTACTTATGGTTTGGCCAGAGGCGAATTATTGCGTCCCATAGATGTTGCCTGGAACGCCTCTGGCTTTTGCTGGCATCTGTATACTTCAGGCTTCCAACAATGCGATATTAGAGGTATATAGCCTACCAAATGGGACGTCTTTGGACGCAGGATGTGGTTGCTTCGTTGCACCTTTCACAGAAACGGAAGCAGGCGTTGCAACCTTCATCGTTGCAGGTGCAGCAGCAGGCGAAGTTGTGGCCCTCAGGCCTCACAAGAGGAGCAGCGGCACCGATTCACAGGCGGCGCTTCCCCTACCAACCACAGCGTTGAAGATCGCTGCGCGCGCCGAGGTAGGCGTCACAAGATGGAACGTCAGAAACGCTGGGAAATGTGGTGGATGAGGGAGTCACAGGTGCTCTGTGCATATACGTTGTGTAGTGCCATTGTGCGGGCTATCGCTGTTGGCAGGTTGGGGGCCATTTACTGATGCTGCTGCCATTGCGCACGATGCAGAAAGAGCAGGAGTACGATGATGAGCAGGAACAGAAGTTATTGCAGCGGCACCCGGATGCTATACTCGCCATTAGTTTGGTGCTGCCGAAGGAGTTACAAAGCAACGGCGTCACCGAGAAACAGCCAGTCCTTCTATGCTCGTTGCTTGAGCCGAAGACATTGGAGGAGCAGATGCTGTCTCGCCTGCTGCTGCCGACAGCAGCAGCTGCGGCTGCTGCTGCAGGCTCGCTGCAGATCGAAGCAGTGCAGCTGCAGTCTACAACAAAAATTTATTCAGGTGTAGGGGATTTGTCACGGGTGCTTCTTGTGGTTGCTGTACCAGGGGTGGGTGTTTTCTACGGCTCCTTGGCCGTGAAGGGTGCATTGTTCGACGGAAAAGGCAACAGTAGCGGCAGCTGCCTGAACAGCAGCAGTGAAGATGCGCCTGTGCTACAAGAGCTCTGTTTGGGCGGCCAAGCCCCGCGTTCCATAAGCTGTTTGCAGGCAACATCTAGTTCAGCAGGAACCACAGCTGCTGCTGCCGAGCCCGTGCTGCTTGTGGATTCAGTCCAAGGAGAGCTGCTTGTATGCTGCTAAACACCGTTGATTCAGTGACTTCTGCAGCTGCCTTTCGCGCCACTATTTTTTTCTGAAATCAAAGAGGCGAAGCTGAAAGCTAGTATCGCACAGCTGTTATGACCTATCTCGTGCTTCTCTTGCAGGCTTTTGGTTTTGACGGCGTTTTTGAAGGCCGTCTTCGCTGCCTGAAACGCAGCCGGCGTTTACTGCCTCTAGCACAAGCAGCGCCTAAAGGAATAAAGAAAGCGACAATAGCAGGTGGCAGTATCCTGCTGTCTTCTGCCTGCTGTTTAGAGTGGTCTGCAGTAACAGCAATAGAAACAGCCCAAGAGACGGGAGTGAGTAACCCCAGGACGAGCTTCTGCAGATTTATATTGCGAGACCTCCGCTGGTTTTCACGCATTGGCCCAGCGTACACCACGCATCTTCCATCAACTGCAGTGCACTCTGTAAGCTGACAAGCAACAGCAGCAGTTGCACCAGAAGTAGAGACCTTCTTTGGAGCAGAAGTACCGGCGGAGTGAGATAAGGTGCGAGGGCGCTTAGGACACACATGCACATTCTGCGAACTGACTTGTTGGGGCACGTTTCATATGAGCTGCTTTTCCCTGTCTTGCTGCTGCTTAGGTTGGTGCTCTATGGTACCAGTCGATGTGGCACCAGCAGCAGCCGCAGCGCCAGCAGCCTCTTTCACTGCTATGGGCCTGTGAGGGGAAATCGTTTATTACACGCTGCTCTTCACCAGCGCCTGCATTGGCGCAAGCTGTCGGTGGGTGATTCTCGCTGATGCCCAATTGCTGCTGTTTTTCTGCCAGGGTGGGTTTTGCATTGCAAGTCTCTAGGGCTTAAAGCTGCCTTATGGCAAGCATTTTGCTGCTGGGCCATTTCGGTTCCTCGTTTGTATGGTTCTTCGGATTTGCTATCTATGTCCATTACTGCCTGCGTTAGTGTATTTGCCGATAGCACTTAAGGAGTATACTGCGCAGGTATTCTTGCTGCAGCTGCTGCTTTTTTTCCGGGCAACTTTGCAGCAGCCGGAATATCGAGCAACGTTATTGTTGGCCAGCACCGGCAACTCATACAGCAGCAGCTGCGTCAAATTTTCGACCAGCAGCAACAGAAGATAGTGGAGCAGCTGCTGCAGCTGCCCAGACAGCCTTTGAGCCCAGAGGCCCTGCAGAAGAGCTTTGGTCTCTTCATAAAATCTCCAGAGACGAGGCGGCTGATGGGTGTGGCTGTTGTCGCTCATGCTGTTGCATGTGCTGCCACAATTGGCGACGCTGCATCCTTGAGCCCGTCGCAGCGAGAGCTGTACAGACTGGTGCTGCTGCGCCTGTTGTTTAGCCTTAGTTTTGCGACTGCTACCAATTACATCGCCCATTTACATGTTTCAGTCTGCTCCAGCTGCATTTCGCGGTGCGGTTTTTGTTGCTGCCTGTTTGCATACAGAGGAGGCGATCTGCCTGTTACTACATGCGCAGATATTGGCTCCTCACCGCACTGTTGTGGAGCTGCTGATACAGTTCGAGTTAGAAACGGCTGCGGCTTGCGCTTGCTGTTGTCCGTCCTTGCGGGTGCGTGTAGTCTGTGTCGTTACTGAGTCTGTTGCTCTGGTTGGTGTAACTCGATGATGGAAGCTTCTGTTGTCCCGTATGTGGATTTGCTTCGCCTACAGGAGGAAAATGCGGCGTTGCTTGTGCAGTGGAGACCCCAGCTGCTGCGAGTGCTGCTGCGCCATGCGCAGCACTTTCAGGCCTCATTACTGGCGGAAAGCCTGCTGCATTTACAGACGCAACAGAAGCAAAAACAGAACATGCAGCGGAATGTCGCAGAGTCGCTGTTGAGACAATTGGTTGATTGGTTGCAGCAACAATACTGCAAAGACGTGGGACCAGAGCAGCAGTCGGAGGGTTTTTCGCAACAGCAGCTAGAACGAAAACAGCAAGAGGAGCCGCCACTGCCGCTGGCTGTTTTGCTTGACCTTGCACGTGGATTCATTGACGCATTTCTCCCTGTAGGCGCCATCCAAATGCCAGTGCTAGGGTTTACAGCTTGGATACAGCGTTCTTTGGAGCAGAAAACGAATGGCTGGATTTTCTGGGGTCTACAACTTGGGATACAGCGTTTTTTTGAGGCTGAATGTCTGCACAGGCAAGTCTATTTCCAGGCGTGGGGCGGTGGGAAGCGAATGAGCTGCAGAGGGTTCGCGGTTTGTTGTTGCTGCTACAGCAACAAGTCGAGCTGCTGCTGCAGCAGTTCAGCAGGCAGGAGGAGCAGAAGCTAGAAGGAAAAATTGTGGCTGTTCTGAACTCCAGATTAACACCTCAAGAGCTAGTAAGTTTGTTGCGCTGCCGCTGCTGTCGCTGCTGCAGCAGCAGCACCATCTTTCCGCATTTAACAATACGTATTTCTCACATCTTCAGGAATTGTAGGGAAAGGCTTAGAGATTGGCGGTTTGAATTTATGTGGCAGGCAGAGAAGGCGAGCCAAGAATCACTTTTTCATATATCGAGGCTACGCATTTGAGTGCAACAGCTGCTAAACAGCATCTGTTGAAACAGCTACAGCGATGGCAGCGGCAGCAGCAGTTCACGGAGCAGGTCACTTCAACTCCCAGACAAGGTCGCCAGCAGCACTACCCGATATGAGTGCGGTGGCACAGCAGCTACTAGCAGTGTCTTTGTATGGATTGGACAGAGGCTTGCTGCCGAAGCGTCTAGGTGGCCTCAGTACGTTCATTGGCAAGAAGTTTTTTGCCAAGCATTAAACGCCTACTGAACCGAAAATGCTAAGTCGTGAGATCCGTCATCAAGTCCCATGCTAACATTCCTGGGTGCGCGCATTCCTCAGCATCCTGCAGGCCTATTTTCTTGTTGCTACCGTCTAATCGCTTGTTACTCGAACGGGCGGGTTGCGCGTTGGTACACTACAGCTCGCTTAAGAGCATAATCAAGCCTCTGATGGCCTCCCGAGCTGCTAATGCTGCAGCTAGGTCCGTCGGCGGCTTCTTTTGGTGCTGGCAGCTACATGACTACGCCACGGCTACCACAGGCTGGAGTGTTGTTCGCGAGGAATGAAGTTATAGCACTCTGGTTACAACTCAGGGAATTTGGGGAGAGCTGATCAAAGGGGCAAACAACTCGAGAATGTCTAGAATGCTACTGTGTGCAACTCCAGAGCATGATGCACTCTATACGTTGGAAGTGTCGACCTGCGGGACCTCACACTTGGTCGAGACACCGATTCTGAGACTAAGAGCTATTTAATGGCGTCCAAGTGGTAAACCTAGAAGTAGACACGGAAGTACCTAAAATGACACATTAGCCTCAAGCAGGAGTCGAGGCTTTGCAAGTAAATCATGAAGCGCCAATCTTGATTTTGTTCCGTATCGCTCTTTGCAGTCTGTATTTGAGGCATGCGGCACAGGAGAGAGGATGCCCCGTGTGGAGGTGCACGCACATTGTACACTGGTTGAGACCAGTGAGACTTGGTATTCAGTAGCTGTAGTTGTATATACGGTTGTCAGGCAATTGGCCTTGGTGATGAAGAATTTGACCTGCAAGCGGTGTTGGCAGGAGTTCGTTCACTGCGGTACGCTAGAACAAAGGAGATTCAGTATAGGGGTACGTTTGTTCAAGGGTCTGCGCACCAATTGGCTGACCAAGGAAGGTTGTCCCGTCCGAACTTGCGGGGACGTTCCCTTGCAACGCGCTAATGCTACTTTAAGTTGGCGGGCAACTGCTGATGAGTGGCGCTGACTTTATCAATCGCATAGTTCCCTTAGGTTTTACGAATTTATATCAACTCTCAGAAAGCATTCTAGTGCTATTATTGTAGTATTGTTGACGAAGCCACAACCAAATACGCATTCGTATGGTCTACAAAGCAGACCTTCCAATACAGCGTGGGCTGTCTGCAAACAGGCTTTACAAGTAGCTGAGGTGGATAAGCTCCAAAAAGGGCGAAACGTTAGTTTTTTAGGAAAATTAAGATGTCCTGTTTTCGTGTATGTGCGTTATTCGGTGAATAGGGCTCAACTGGCCTTCGAACTGCAACCCCGAAGAGGGTGCAGCCGAAGAGGCGGCTACACCGCATTCGTAGAACTGCCTTGTTAGTCTTCATTACATTAATCAGACGTTAAGCTATGATTTAACGCAAAGTTTTCTAGAAGGTCGAAGTGGTTTACAGCTTAATAGTCTCCAGGGCTGAACGGATCCCGTCCACCACCCCCAACACATTGTTGCTGTCTGGGCCTCGACGTCTTATCAGCGGATGACTCAGTGTTCGTCTCCATTTTTGGATTTTTTTAAACGAAACTTAGAAATGTGGGAGAAATGCTCGTTTTCAGTCTATTGAGTTTTCTAGCCGTGGCAGTCCACCTGCAACTGCAGGAGTACCACTGCATGTGACGGGCACGACAGTCACGCTTCATGTGATGAATCGCCTCTTGTTTTCAGGGCAGCTTGAATAGAATTGGCAGAGAGGTCACACAGAAAGGACCGGGGTTGCATATCTCTGGCGGGGAAAGTACATGCTCCTGAAATTGCAGAGACGTCAAGAGCAGCAACAACAGCAGTAAACATTGCAGCGGCATGAAAAGGAGTGCCTTCTGTCTGTTGTATGCAAGATGCCTCGGGAGCTGATTACAATTCAGGTTGGTCAATGCGGCAACCAAATTGGTATGGAGTTCTGGAAACAACTGTGCGCAGAGCATGGCATTGACCAGGTGGGTATATGCTGTCTCCGTTTATGCGGCCTCCCCTTCGCTTTCTTCAGCCATGGATTGTTATTTTGAAACCGGTGCTTTTGTCCACTGTCTCCTCCTTTCCTTGTCATTTTGTGTGCCTATTGTTTTCTCCTTCCCTTGCTGCATGAGTTCTGCAGCTCTGCTTTGGCTGCTTTATGACTGCGTGGTGCCGTTTCTGCATTTTATTTTTGTCTCCGTGCATTTGCCTTCCGTTGTGCGGCTGTCTCCTATCACGTGACACTCTGCCAGGTTTTGTGTATCAACAGTTTCCCATTGATTTTGCCTTCTCAATTCACCGTTATCAGAAAAATATACCGCTATATATATTTCTTTCTTCCCCACACCACTCCGTGCGCATCTGATGCATTGATTCCACTTGTTGCAGCTGTTCAAATGTTGCAAGCATTGCATTTTGCGCATGGTGATGTGTTGCACGTGCTTTAGGAGGGTTTGCTGTTGCCCGTGGCCCAAGCATCAGAAGACCGTAAGGACGTCTTTTTCTACCAGGCAGATGATGAGCATTACATACCAAGAGCACTTCTCTTCGACTTAGAGCCTCGCGTCATCAACACAATTCAGGTGAACACAATTGTGCACTGCTGAAGCTTCCGTGCCACTGTGTTGTTAGTGCTGTTGCACCTTCGTTACGGGTGTGGTGTTGCTGCTGGCGGTAGATTTCTACAACTGCTGGGCGTTTCTGTTTGCTTTGGATGCTTCTTTGTCGCGGTCTCTAAATTGCTGCAGCAGCAGGAGCTTCAGAGCCTCAACTAAAGCGCAGCGGAGGTGGAGCTGTTACCAAGCCGATACATTGTTTGTTGACAAGTTTCTTTCCTTCACAGTGTAGCAGATTCTCCTACTGTCTTCATCAACTGTTTACATTTGATTCCCGTGGACTGTTTAACTCTGGTTCCCGTGGACTATGTATAGATAGGCCTCTTACCCTGCTTGTCTACCTGTGTAGGGGGGTCTGTTCATGTACTCTTCTGTGTATTCCCACTATTTTATGCCCGTGCCCTACTGCGTGCATCTTTCTGTGCGTGTCGATGTCTGTCTTCTGTCACTTTAGTGTGGCTTTTTCTGGTGTATATGGGTTCTGTATACGCGTTTGTCGTGTTTGCCTGGATCATACGATTTTGGCTGCCTAAATCTAAATCTGCAACCGTATTTTATGTTCTTGTGGATGTCTGAGCCTGCCTGACTCCCGGCGACTACTTTTGTGTGTCGGCCTGTATTTTCCTCTCTATGTCTTGACATGGACGCAAACATCTGCTTGTCTTTGCCTGATCCTGCTTAATCTTTGTATTTTTATGCCTTACAGGTAAGGCCAAGAAAAGTACGGATAAGCATTTCTGTCTTCTCCCAGTCCTTGCTCGCCTGTCTTTGCGCTTTTTCTTGAGTGGGTTCATCATCATCTTTGCCCATTTTCTTTTGCGTCTAGCTTTCAGGCTCCTTTGCTTATGTGTCAGCGTACGTTTTCACAGTGCCCGTTAATGGTGTAGTTTAGGAGCATGCGTTTTTCCTTTGCCGTTGCCTGTTGTTATCTACGTTTACCGAGGTCCGGGAGGTCCTGTATTTTATGTACTTCTGCGTTGGATTGGTGACGCTCGGATGGTTTGGTCACCTGCCTGCGTCGATAACGTCAGCTCCTTTCTGCTTGTATGTGTGTCTAATCCTTTTTGCGCCTCAATCTCATTTAGCTCCTGCTCAGAGTAGTGTTTAGTCACTTTGCTACCGACCTATGGGCTAATCGCAAGCTGGAACGATTCTGTCGCCCTTTGGATGGCACTTACCATGATCGGATTGCTGCTGATTACCGCTCTTACTGGTTCCGCGATTTTGCCTGTTTGGCGGAGTGCAGACCTCAGAATATCGTCATCTGTACAACCCAGAAAATTTCTTCGTTTCCAGAGACGGCGGTGGTGGGTCGAGAGAGACAAAGAGGGAATCTACTTGATTCATGACAAACATGCTACTTGCTAACTAGCTAGCTAGGCGTCACCAACAGATGGCGCCAAAGGTGACAGTAAACGACAGGGTCAGTAGTCGCTTAATGCAGCCAACATGGAGAGCTAGAGAAATGACACACAGAAGAAAGTGGCACAAACGGACTAACGATTAGGACAAGAGCAAAGAAAATCGCTGTCTGCCACGAGCAAACGGATACGCCTTGACAGGATTACGCGATGCAGATATAGCAGCAACCGGATTACACGAAACAGATGATTACACAAAGCAGATGAGACAGAAATAGCGAACATTGCTGGAAAGAGAAGCATAGGCTCGAAGCTGAGGAGGCGAAGGAGTACGAATACACTTAGCATTCGTATAACATGCTCCTTGACACTCCTTAGGAGTTGCCAGTTCTACGGCTTAGGTGTCAGTGTCTTCGTCTCCTGGGCTGCTCAGGCGCTGGGAATAATTGGGGTAGCGGGTATGCTCAGGCCGCCAAGGTTGAGGAGGAGTTGCTGGAGATGATTGACCGAGAAGCTGACGGCAGCGAAAGCCTTGAGGGTTTCGTCTTGTGCCACTCCATTGTGCGAACTGTTGCTTTGTGGTTTTATGCTTATTTCGCCCATAGAGCCTTGTTTGTATTCCTTTCTATGAGGTGCATATTAATGTAAACTTGTTGGTGGCTTGCGACTTTTTCCTTATGTCAAATGAGCAACGCCTGCACGGAGTTATCGACAAAGGGATTGCGAGGCAGAGTTTAAGCTATTGTTTGAGGAAAAAGGTCTGCGACTCATGAGTGCTGCAGGCTGGAGGCACTGGTTCAGGCATGGGTTCTTATCTGCTGGAGTTGCTGGGAGACCGTTACGGCTCAAAGTTGGTGCAGAACTTTTCAGTCTTTCCTGTCTTAGGCGATGCCGCAAGTGACGTTGTGGTACAGCCCTATAATGCCCTGCTTACCCTTAAGCGCCTCTGCCTCCAAAGCGATGCTGTTGTAGTGCTTGATAACCACGCAGTCCACCGTGTTGCAGCCGACCGCCTGCGCCTCCCTAACCCCAGCTTTCAACAGACCAATGCCTTGGTAAGTTTCTTAGCAGGCAGTGCTTTTCTTTGCGCATCTAGCTGCCTTTGTGCCTCCATTAGTACAGCCACGTTCATGTTCCTCCACGCATCAGTACAGCCACGTTCATATGCCTTCATCGGCATTACATGGAGCTCTTTTTTAATTCAGTGCATGCACACGTTTCTGGTGCCCGGCACCTTGGAAAGAGGAGCCTAAGGTGACCCCTGCCAAATGGAATCAGGCAGCTAGAGCCGAGACCACCAATTATTGTTTTTGTTTGTGTGTATCTACCTGTGTCTATATACGTGCTACGTACCTTCTGAGTTCGTGTTCACGCAATGACCCCTTCATCATCTTTAGGCAGTAGCGCGACACACAATAGTGCTGCGCTTCTGGTACGCAAGTGACACTGTACACCCGCTTATTTTCGTCGTTCATGCTTATGCAGTTTCGAATGTGCGTCTTCTCTGTTGTCAATACCAATTTTAGTTCATCTGCGTCATAGTTCGAGCAGTTTCCTGCATCATTGCATCTCTTCTGTAATTCGTTCATCTTCGTGTGTACCAATACTTGGGAGTTCGTATCTATATTGGTGCGCCGCTCGTTTCGAGCGCGTAAGTTTCTGCCAGCGTGCAATCGACTTCGCCTTAAATTTTCCTTGCGTCGCCTGCAGTTGGCCTTACTTTTATCTGTGCCCGTCTATTGTTCAGTGCGTAAGTATGTGCGTCGTGTTATGCTTATTTTTCAGTTTCGGCCCATGCCCCTGTCTACATGTTTGTCTGTGCGCGTTTTTTTTCTCAGATTTCAACGGTGATGGCAGCGTGTACAGCGACTTTGCGTTATCCATCCTCTTTGTCTTCAAGCCTACTATCCCTTTTATCGTGCTTGGTCCCGGTTCCACGCTGTCACTTCTTGATGTGCGGATACACCCCAATGACGCTAGATCGCTGCGTCTCGACTGTGCAGAAGACGACCGTGATGGACATCATGCGGCGCCTCACCCAGTCCAAGAATGTCATGGTGCCTGTGCACTTACTCAGGCATACACGCAGCGAAAGGAAGGCATGACCACGAAACGCAGGAGCCGCAGCAAATGAGTAGAGATGCTTGCTAGCTTAGCAGTACCTATCTGCTAAAGAACGACACTAGGAAGACGGAGCCATTTCTCTCCCTTGCACGTCAAGCAGCCCTTGTGCTAAACACAGTGCATTTGGAATGCTATCTTTCAGCCAACATGTGTCAACGCAGTCTCTGACGTTGAAAGCCCTGCAGCAACTGCTGGGGTCTGCATACATTCGCTCGTATTCACATGTGCACAGAGTCGGGGAACCCCATACATGGATGGGTGCCTGCACAAGGATTGCTTATATGTACGCGAGAAAGCTTGCGCTTCATTACAGTCGGTGGAATTGGGATGGCTGTCTGTGAGCTCGCTGCTGAGACTGCAGGTCTCCACATCGCTCCGTCGTGGTCTATATATGTCACTTCTAAACGTTATCCGTGGCGAGGCAGATCCATTGCAGGTAAGACATGGCGGTTTAACAGCTGAAACAGTGCAGCCGCCGTCTGAACTAGAGTAACCATCCCTTCAGCGGCGCCTGTGCTGCATTCGTGGTGTTTTTTCGTTTGTTTCCACAGGTTCACAAGAGCTTGCAGCGCATCCGCGAGAGGCAGCTGCTGCAATTTATCCGCTGGGCACCGGCGTCTCCCCAGATTGTCTTAGCCCGAGCCTCGCCCTTCAGCCCTCAAAAGCACAAGTGCGCAGGCCTGATGCTCGCCAACCACACGGCAATTACAACTGTGGGTCACTCGTTCGTTGTTGCTGGTGGTGGCACTGCTGCGCCTGGGCAGTGTTAGGGGCGTTGGCGTCCTTATTAGGCCGTGTCTGCTGTTTCCGCCTTCCCGCAGCTCTGATTTCCGACTTACAGTCTTCCCGCGTGGTGCTGTTGCTGCTGGTGCTGTAGCTTTTTGAGCGGTGTGTGGTTCAGTACGATCGTCTTTTCAAGCGAAAGGCTTTTCTCGACAATTACAAGTAATGCTGCAGTAGTCTTGCCGCAGTTGCAGACCGTAGTTGTTGCAGCGTAGATGCAGCTGCTGATGCTGCCCATCCACCAGAGACGAAGCCGCAGTAGAGTGTGCGGCGAGTTCTGGTGCATTCGTCTTGTCACTGCAGACGACAACCGATGTTCAGCAGTTCTGATGGTCTCGGGGATTTTTCAGAAATGGAAGACTCCAAGTAAGAAGGCAACGTGATGACTGCTGCTGCGGACAAGCCACTTTTAGGACTCTATCAAGGCCGCTCGTCTGCTGCCACTTTGGATGGGTGCTCAGGGAGCACGTACTTAGCTTGGTCGAGGAGTACAGGCAGGCTGAGACCGACGACTTTCTTAGCTTTGGTGGTGAGGCTATTTGACTCATGCTGTCCCTGCTTTTGCAAATATGCTGCTAGGTTTAGGCAACCCACGTTGTTGCCCATTGCTGAGATGCAAACCGCTCTCGAGACAACTGTCTTCGAGGTGCTAACTGTGTTGCGCCTTCTCCGGTAACTGTGCTGGGTCTGTCTAACAGGTTCGTGCCCAATCTAGACCAAGCCAGGGCGACAGATGAAGTTTGAGCTACGTCCGACAGCTGCAGCATTCAAAGCAGCCGCAGCAGCCGTAGCACTAGCTAGGGCAAGAGACTATCTTTAGGATGCGCTTCGAGCCGTTCTTCATGCTGGGACATTTGGCCTTGATTTTCCGTTTCAAGGTAAAGGCGCTTGCTTCCTGGCAATACTTTTGTCCTTCACACCCTCTGGTTTTTCCTTGTTTTCATTCATATCGTCCCGCCTTGTGCCTTTCTCTTTTCCCTCTTTATGTATTGGCTCCGCTAGTGACGCGGAGCTTCGTTCCTGTCTAGCGGCGCTTTTTGTCGCATGCGTATCTTCGTATGGTCCCCTGTATTTGCTGGCAGCATCTTGTGCACTATTATCCCCCTGCCACCGCTTAGAAAGCGCAGGCAGGCGTTAGGGAGAATAACAAAGAGCATACTGAATTTCTTCACGAACAAGAAGTACACCCATACATGCGTACTTGTGTAACTTATCTTCATTTCAAGATAAGTTACACAAGTACGCATGTATGGGTGTACTGACAAAACGAGTGGCAGTTAGTTGGATAGCGCGGGCGGCAACTCCCGGCAGTGTAGTGGCTCTGCGTCACCACATGACCACTGACGGAAAGCTTGAGCGCGTGACAGTCACATACAAACCTCTGTGTACACCACTTACCCAGAAACAATTTTTTGATCGAGTTTCACACTCCGGGAAGTGTTGGCGCCCCCAAATATCCTGGCGCTGGGGGCTCCTTCTGAAGCTCTGAGTTCCATGACCAGTCAGAGAAAGGGTAACCTCGTATCGGTTGAAAAAGTCTGCGGATTTTATGGTCGCTGCTCGCGTTTTAGCTTATTTATTGGTTTCTGCAAATATCTAGTTAACGCATCAGGGTATCGGTACGGTGTTAGCTGTGCCACTAATCGCCAAAATCCGCGAACGGTTTCAAGTGTAGCAGGGCGCTACCTGTGCAGCGTTAACTGCTGCGAAACCCGATATGAGCAGCATATTAGCACACACATGACTGTCATGCAGCTGCACTCAGCGTTGATCAATTTTGGTCATTTTTGGTTTTTCATGCCAAAAGTAGCTGTGATATCGGAGTAGTACACAGTGCAGTTCACTGCCTGGAAGAGCTTGTCGCCAGCAGCTACTGAAGTTGTTTAGTTGGGACCTGTTGCAGTTCATGAACATTTCCAAGCTGGGCGCAAACTAAATCTCCTGCTAAGGATTGTTCAGAAGAACACACACTAGTAGTGCGGACTGGCCACGGGTTGTCGTGTTCAAGGGCACTACCAGTCCACTTGCTATAGCTGAAGTTGTCACTCTGCTTACGTGGGTGTCACCCAACATGAAAGGTGAGGAGAAGGCTTTTCTCTTGGTTGCCTTTAATGATACTGAGTGAGCTATGCACGGCAACTCATGATTCTACAAATGGCATCTTTCGTTGCCTGCTTTTATGACCCCAAGGATCAAACTCCAACGCACTGAACATTTCAGCCACCCATGATTCAAAACTGCCTAGGACGGTCTGTTCCGCGCGTTCGCAGGTTGCATAACGTGTCTAACAGGTGAGGTGTTGGGTAAATGTCTAGTAACTGCGGGTAGAAGGGTCCAGCACCAAATGATTCTTTTGCCTGTTTTGATGCCATGTTGTCTTCCTCTTTTGAACCGTGGATGAAGTGTCCTGTAAGGCAGGCGAAACAAAGAATCACCTGATGGTTGCTGCCTTCTTGCAATATTGTCACAAAGCAAGCCGGGTCTTAAGCACATGGCGGGCAAAAGTCCTCTCGTTGCTTGATGATCTACTTTGCTGTATTCAGCCTGTCGGTGGGATTCTTTGTGCTGACGCGACAGTATCAACTGTACGAGAAGGCGGAGGGGCATACGCTAGCTGTTATGTGTTTTTTATAGTTATAGCACTCAAGACCAGAAAGAAGTGCTTACAATCGAGAAATCCCGAAGCTTTTTCATGCGTTGATTCATAACTGACTCTTCCACTGCATCCGATTTGTTGACCCCCTATAGGCGGACCAGCGCTTATCAAGGAGTCATCGCGTAAATGCTCGTATCTGTATCTGGTCGGCTACAGCTTAAGCACTTTGCTCAGCTAATGCAGACGTCGAAGCGGCAATCTTCAACTACTGGGCGTTTAACTCACGAAGTTCAGTAAGCATCTGCGGGCATTCTTCGAAACTGCATGCCTACAGCTGTGTAGAGGAAGTGCTGGGAAGCAACTCTAGTACAACTCCACGGTAGCCCAATATTCCCCACTATACGTGAGTTCAACTGGAAGCCGCGAAAACACGCAATTGCTGAACGGCGCAATGAACGTTTACAAAAACGGCCAGCAATCTCATTTGCATTTACTGGTCAGCGTGAAAGGTGGTTCTCTGGTACAGCGAGCCGTGACAAAGTTTGGAGGCCCCGTTCCGGAACAAGAACGGGAGCAGAGAGAGTGGCAAAACCAATAAAGGTGAAGCGGGCAAGCTTGCAGGCAGCCGCCAACGTTTGCTGCTCAGGCAGTAAAGGCTCTCTGACAGAATTGCTCTATGGGCAAGCCATAACGACCCGCCGTTACGCGGGTGGCGTTCTCTTCATTAATGCCGGTTGCCCCCGCGTCTCAACAGTATGACTTTTGTTTGGTTCTGCGTTCCAGTACGCTTTGCAGCTGCATAAGGCCTACTCTTCCTTTGGCTCTATGTTGCGTGTATGCTCTTGCATCTGCTAGGCTTAGCAGTTCATAGCATGCATCTGGGCCTTCTCAACAGAAGCACAATTTCTCACGCTACTTCGATCCCTGCATTTTGTGTTTTATACCTACTTAGCACAATTTGTTCCTATCTTCTCACGTTCTTTCTAAGGGCCGCGCTTTTGTCCAAGAACTGGCGGCGCCGTCACCAGTTAGCATTTCGTTTCGTATGTCCTGTTCCTGCCCAAGTGTTTGCACTAATTATCAAAAGGCTCACCACATCGTTCCAAGAATGTATACACTGATACACTACGGCTCCAGAGAACTCCTTGGGTCTCTTAAATGTACTTCCACTGCAGTGGACGAAGACAGCAATCCAAGGGCAGACTGCCTTCACACGAGTCAGTATGCTGGTAGCTCGAACTACTACAGCACTAGTAACTGCTGGCAGCAAGTCAGTAAGCACGTTTGGGAAAATCTGTGCAGTGCAGGCTTAGACTGTCTAGCCGGTGGATATTTTACTTGCGCCGCCATTGCTGCCTCTTCTGCTGACAACCGAGGAAGCTGGCAGTTGGTTTTGTGGAGCAACAACGCCTGAGACCCCGTGCAATAGCATTTCGCTCGTTTGTTCATCTAGATTCAAATGCTTCGACACTGATAGCAACAGTGAGTGGACCTGCTCGGTCGCAATCCCATACAGGGACATGAATGAGCCAAACGACGGGAGACTGCTGCAGCAAGGGTTCTTCTCCCTGAACAGCTTTTCTTGTTGCTGCAACACCTCTGGGCCCGCGGCCTGCCACTTCTCTGACAGCTGAAACACGCCCAGACACTCACAAAACGACAAAATTGCAGGCTCGCTCGGTGAAGGAAGTCATGCAGCCATATGCCGTGTACTGCGTGGCAGAAGCACGCAAATTCTCACTTGCACGCACGCACGTATATGTACAAGCCTATTTGTAAAAGCCACAACAATCGCACTTTCGTCCGCGAGCCCGTCCTTTTGTGAGTGCTTCGATACGTGCAAGCAGGCATATTTGTAGGGGGAGTGGTGGCCGAGGGATCTTGCACGAGAGCATGTGCGCTCACTTTTTGCCGCTGAAGTTCTTCACTGACGGTTAACGCTAATGCCTCCTCCCAAAACGTCACGCGGTTCCAGTAGCGATGGTGGTATACACAACGCTGCAGCAATAGAATCGCAGCGGGATGAGGAACAAAACCGTTGCTCAGGATTCGTCTGACGCAAAGGAGAAGTCGGAAGCGCGAGCAGCAGCAGCAATTCAAACTCACATGAAGAGACCAACGGACTGTAGGGGGTTCTCTATCTTCTTTACATGCATCATTCTGGTTGCCTATGCTGCCACTGTTACCGCTAGTGCCAATGCTGGGCTGTGCGCATTGCTTCCCTAACTCCAGGCTCTCCGAAGTGGCATTCGGATAGTCTTCGCTGTTAAGCTGCTGCTGCAGTATCAATGCCTCATGCCAATCCCAATGCTGGTGTTGCTGAGGGTCATCTGCTGCGCTTCCAGGTGCAGCGATCTCCACAGCGAGCAATAACAGCTGCCTCCCCGACCAAGCATCTAGCTGAGTGTCGGCTGCCGTCAACAGCCATTCACACGAGGCTCCCAGGAGCCGCAGCTGCAGCCTAGAAAAACATCGACCTCAGCCGCAACAGTTACACTGTTCGCCATCAAAATTCTAAGGCTTTGGCAGCAACCGCTACACGAGCAAGGGCAGGAGCGTACACACAATGCTGCAGCATAAGTTGCCCCACCAGCAGCACATGTGAGGGAACAAAAACAGCGAAAAAACGCAAAATGGCACTGCATCTCTATTTAGCAAGGAAACTGCATAAAATTACTCGGCGATAGCAGCCTGAACAATGGCAGCAACCCCAAAACGCAGCAGCCTCAAGTGCAGTCTCCCTCTTACATAGAAGGCAGCAGTGCTTGTCTGTCAGGCATTTCTTCAGCTTTCTTCCGCTTTGTAGCCACCAGCGCAGACAGGAATACATTCCTGTGCAGTGATGATGTGAGCTCTTCCTGCAAGAGGGGCATCTTGTGAAGCAGCAACGCGCATGTCTCAGCAGGCAGCAAGACGCCCTTGCCAGGTACCTGCATAACGGGTGTCCACAGTGCGTTTATAAACCTGAGACGTATCAAGCACCGGCACAGACAAAAGAACCCACTCGATAGCAAAGCAGCAGTGTAGTGTGAAAAGGCGCAAATTCTACGCTCTGCAGCGCAAGCCTTAGCAAGAAGGTACCCGGAATAGTCTTCCCGAAGGCGCTGCAGCACCGCATCATCTGGAGGGCTCGATAGCCCCTGGATGCCTTCAGTCCCTGCACGCACTTGCTTGTCTGGGGCCTCTGCAGCAGAAGTGTCAGGAACTCCTATTGAATAAGCAGCTAAACTCTGCGCACACGAAGGCAATTAAAAGCTTTACGGGCAATGCCAAGTGCTCGAAGGCCCCTTGACCAAATCCGCAAAGTCAGCAGCAACAGAAGCAGGTCTTGATGTTCCTCGTGGAGACATTGCGATGTTGCAGCAAGAAAGCTAAGTGAAGCGGATGCAGCACCATTTTCACAAATAAAATCATTTTCCGAGGATCCAACTAACCGCTGCAGATTGGACGACTCTTTGTAGCGGAGACTTCTGCAACAGCTGTCGTGCCACGCTCGTGGCAGAGGACAGGGGCGTGGCGGCAGTGTTTGTGTGCGTGTTACAGACAGCCGGCTGTAGGCTGTCTCCGTATACGGCGTCTAACACAGTCCATTTCTCCTTGATACAGCGACAAGAACACAGAAACACAAGATGCATTGCCTCAGACGCAACTACAAGACAACCATCTGCGGCATTATGAGTTAAAACTTGTAGCTCAGTGACGAGTGTCAAGAGGTACAAGATGCAGCAATAGGGAGAGCAGCATCAGCAAACTGACAACTGTAGGAAGCGAGACGTTCAGATGCGTTTGCAGTCTCCGCTCATCGACGAATTCTCGCAGATCTGATTCAGGGTCGACTCCTTCCACGCTCTGCAACAGTAACACAAATATGGGCTCACTTGTGGAACAGAGACAGAAAACTTTTCGAAACGAGCTGCACATGCAACAGCATCGAGAGCTGCTAATGTCGCACTTTCGGTCTTACCAAGTGCTGTAGCACAAGCAGCCCAAACTGAAGCAGCAACTCACTTGGATACAGCGCTCTAAATCATACTGCATGTGCCTCAGGTTCGCTGCCACAAAAACGCCGGCCCTTGTCAGTGCATCTTTGAGGCACTGCATGCGTTTTAAGTCCATCTCCTCTAAACAAGACAAGATACTACGCACCCTATCACGTGTTGCTGCGCTACGCTGTTGTAAAGCCTGAAGAAGTCAAGAGAAAAGTTCAGCTAGAGTTGAATAGAAGAACAAGAGGGCTAAAGACGCAAACGCGCAGGCTCACATCAACGCGAGACGGGCCGGTCAACTGCTGCACGAGGCAATAATTGAGAATGAACAAAGACATACGCAAAATGAAGTGGAAGAGAGGCTCGTAAACATCAAAGTTACGGGTAAGGAAGGAACAAACTCAGCAAAATAAGTAGGATGAGAGCAAATTTGCATTCCGATTACGACAACCGTCTGAATTGTTTAACGGGAACACGAAGCCCAAAAGCACTGAAAGCAGCCTGGAATTTTGAAAAGGGAAGGAGCACATCCAGTAAACCCAGTTACATTACTAAGGCACGCAGTATATGGATGCGCGTACTCACTGCGGACAAAGTATAGCGGAAGCTATACTAAATCCGCAGCTACACGGATGTCCCACGGAAGGCCGACCTGCACTGCTATCACGTAGGCCTCCTCTGCTTGCCGAGCCTCCACAGATAGCCGTATACACCTGCAGTACACGAAAGTAGCACGCACGATTGTGCCTTCAAGCAACTGGACGCGCGTAATAGCAGATAGCACTGCGGTAGCATAAGGAGCACTGGCCAGGGCAAGGACAACGCATCACGGGGGAACACAGGGAAAGCACTACTGACTGAAGCGCCAGCTCCGTCTTTGTTGAGGGCAGCAAAGACAGTGAGGCCTGTGCAGTCTCTGCTGCTGCGACAGCTAGTTTGCTGCAGCGCAGGTACTTTTCCATTGCCTACCCAGACACGCACACACAAGTAACTGGTGATGGTGTTTCTCGCGATATTGTTTATCGGAGACCTGCTGCTGCTGCTTTTGTCAATGCAGCCGCTGCTGTGAATACTTGCTCTGTACGTGCCGCTCTTGCTGCTCTGAGGACTGTTATATGCAGACCCGCTGATGTTCAACGGCGGCTAGGTGATTTCGCCTCTGGGCCTCTGCAGCGTCCACCTTGACCTGAACATAAACATAGATTATGGCAGGAGGGAATTCATTACCGACAGTACAAGCTTCCGCCTGAGTGTAAGCCACGACGATGGAAGGATGGGAGGTGAGGCACAGCCTTTTGAGTTCACCCTCAGGCACATGCAAATACACTGGCTCCGCCCTATCCCACTCTCCATTAGCGACCTTGACGATAAGAAACATCCACAAAAATACTAGCCACTGTCCTGCTGCCAAGCGATTCAGCGCTAAGTAATAAAGACAAAACCGGGGTGCCACAAGGACACCAGTGACAGACAAGCTACGGGCTCATCAGCGCGTGAGCATGCAACATGCGTGTGCTTGCTTCTTCGCTCTTTCTACACCACCAAATCTCCCTCTTGCCATGTCTCTTGCTCCACACAGAGATGAACGTGAGCCCGGGCGACCTGTTTGAGGACTTGGGCATGGTTCTCAATTGTCCTATCAAGTGTAGATGCAACAACGTCTCTTCGGAGGGCATCAGAGAGCTCTTTTGCTTGCAAGGCAGAACTGCCTAACAGGCAGCTGTAACTCTCCACAGCGGCAGCACATGTCCTGTCATAACCATCACGCACACACACACACACCCACACACCCACCCACCCACCCACCCACACACACACACACACACACACACACACACACACACACACACACACACACAAATACACGTACCATCGATGCGGCCTGTATATATTGCAATCTCTTTGTATGTCTGTTTCTCCTATTGTCCCGAACATCTTCGGGTCCGTCCCTCAAGCGGTTCGGTTCTCTTTGTATCTTAGTGAGGCCGCGTACCTTGACTCTGAAGACAGAGGCTTCAGAGTGGCAGCCGCGCTGTTCAGTGACGCAGCATACGTTGACGCTGCGGCTGCCTGTTGAAGCAGCGCTCCCCGCAGTCTCTCCAACAGCAGCCGGCCCGCCTCTACGCGCTGTACCGCCGCGTTCAAGTCATGCTGCCTGATGGGAAAAAAGACGTCCACATGTATAGGCACAGGCATCCATGCAAGTGTCTCCAGAACTACAGTGAGAAGTGAACTGCGTACACAGGTAGAGAGCAACAAGATGGATTGACGCTACCAGTTCAAAAACAAACAAGATAGAGCTAACGCGCTGAGGAGACAAGTCGCAAAGGCAACTTATGGCATCCCTGGGGACGAAGAATGAAGCAGGCAGAGAATGTTCAGACATAAATCAAACACGAATGCCCAGGATTTGTTGGCCAGCACCTGATAGCGGCTGAAGGGCACTGAAGTTATAGAGTTACTCAAAAACACCGCTACGTGGCACCCTAAAGGAGCACAAAAGGGAGAAATTAGCCATTCAGATGCTGACTAGCTGCAGTCATATGGACGTATTAGACATGCAGATCAGAAATAGCAAGCAAAGACAGCCATAATGACGAGCGAGGGCGAGCGAAGGCACAGATGCGCCAACGACGCCGATAAGCTCACAGTACATCGATGAAAGTGCTCCTATCTCCTTCAGATCTGTTGGTTGCGACATTTTTAGAATCTTCATTTGCGTTGTCTGCAACTTTCCTTCCCACCGGTGCTGTTTGTAATGAGGATGCTGTTGAGTTACCAGATGCTGCGTTGGCTACTGTAGATGAACCGCTGCCTGGAGCCTCGCCTGCACCTCCCTGCGCCTTATTGGCTTCAACTGCGTCTCCTGGCATTGCGCTTTCTTCCCCACCCACCGGCGCTGCAGTACCTGGGGTTTCCTGGTTCCGTGATATTGCTGCACTCGACAGTGTAGCCGACTTTGCTGCTGCTGCTGCTTCGCCGGCCATAAGCGTGTCTGGTGACTGATGGCGAGGTGGTTCAGCCTCCGCGGGGGACATATTTGTGGTCTGAGTTTGGCTGGCAGCGCATGCAAGTATCCTGCTTGCTGCTTCGAGTTTGAGGTCTATTGCCGACGGTAGAACTCGTACAACGATACTAAGTTTGCCCAAAGGCCCCGTGTCCCTGGTACCTCTAGCGTCGCTGTGTCTGTCGTCGCAAGTCCTTCCAACAAGCACACTCATACGCCAGTGCATCATCACATGTACTAGAATAATATAAGTATTGTTGGGGTCGCTTGCATTAGCTGGAAGACGGGTCCGCCCTAGACACCTGGGGCTGTCTGTCGCCGCAGAGTTGTCACAGTAACCGACAAGCCAAGGCATGTAAACGTGGAGGAACAACACAAAATGTAACTAGTGCGAAATTACAATAAGTAGATGTATCAGTAAAAGACTTCCGATTTGAGATTCTACCGTATCGCATCTAGGCAGTTGACCTGGCAGTGACGGACTTTGGCGCATTGGAGCCCAATATGCATGTTGTATTTTCACGATTAGAGCCCCAATTTTTTTGTATTATTCCAGATATTGCGTTTTTAAAACCTTTAGTGAGTTTTGGGCAAAGCAGTGCAGGGCCCAACGCCGGTAGGCCCTCAGGGGCCTGTTATGGGAGCGTGCTTTCGCGCCATCCTAACTAGTAGAACTAGTGAAGCATGCCCCCAAATCCCTACAGGTCGTTATAGTATCTAAAGGGGGCCTATTGGGCCGTTTCGACGGGAGTAACTTAACAACCCTCATGTTCCCTTATTACGGGCGTACGGGGGACGCATGGCGGACTGGAGACGGTGACATAAAGAGATCCTATCAAGGTTCAAAATGGACTGTTTTTGCAGGTCATGATTGGGCTAATCTCCAGGACAAACACAACCAAATGAGCGAAAGATGGGAAATCCTGCTGGAGTCCTGGGTGAAATTGCTTGTCTGGCTGATAACCCCTGCATGCCAATCTGAGCAGGGGCACTGCTCATGCATTCTTGAAAAGTAAATGCGGTGCTTCTAGGTCAAGTCTCAGCCAAGGCAGGCGTCGGGATGGCGGCACAACCTCGCAGTGAACTCTTTGCGTTGCGCCGCTGACGACATCGTCTCTTCATTGCCTTTCCACTAGTGAGGTACCGAAGACACCGGCTTGGGCTGGCCTCCTACAGCCTTGCGTTCTTTTTTTGCTGGATCCCGCATGGACTGCTTCTAGGGGAGCATTTTCTATCATCCTTGAGTTGCAGAATGAAAATTAGTTCCTTTTACTCCCTAGCAGGGAGCAGCCGCCCTAATGTGACAACGTCAAGGCGACTAGGCGTCGCTGGCATCGTGGCCTACGCGCCCTGAGAGGCCTTTGTGACCTGCGTTTTCGAGGTAGGCTAGCTGTTAACTACCACTGCCGCTGTTGTTTTAAGTTGAAAGTGTTTCAAGTACACCATAGAATCTACGGTTAAAGTCATGTTGGCGTCTGCGCCCGAGAAGATACGTTCTTCTGACGCAGCCTTCCAGAATTGGTAGGTGTACGGAGTTCCATCAGTGCGTAACTGACAGACCGTCTGAGGTCCTCACAATGAGTATATTTTATATGTGGTGTCTACGCTGGAGGTTTTCAAAGACCACACAATAATTGGAAACCCCTCAATGCTCCAAGCAAAATATTTTTGAGCCAGGATTATGGGGAGACAAAAGCTTCATACATTATGGGATTACCCTGCTGCACTCTATATCTCCACAGGGCAGTGGCACGGCTGTAAACTGTCTGCAATGCGACCAACAATGTACTTCGGAGATGGAGTTTCTATGTGGAACAATGAAGGTCTTTGGTGAGGGACAAGCAAGAAAAGAATCAAAAGAACAAAATCACCTTCAGAGCCTCCTTCACCTTGAGGAGAATCGTTCCGTTGATATGGGAGGGGACCCTAGGCAGTGGGGCTCTGGGCTGGATTGACGCCCAACAGGAAATATTCTACTGTGTTTGAAGCATTTGAAGCACACTGGACACTTGCAGAGGCTTTTAGTAGGTTCTGCATTATTATGATAGATCCGGGCAGCATCCAGTAAGGGGCAGGCCACGGAGAATTCGCTAGACTGCCTAGAACTATTGGAGGGGGCATTGTATTTAAAAAAGCGTGATACCATCGGCGTCTGAAGCGCGAAATCCCATAGAGACTTGAATGTGGCAACAACGGAAGGGTGAGCAGTGGTGTCGGCATTCTGAAAGGAAGTAGCGAAATCATACACTCACACATGCGGGAAGCAAGCGGCAAAAGATGAAAAGTAGAAGAAGACTGAAGCCACATAAAGGCTGTCAGGGGCGAGAAAAAGCAGCAGTCCAAGCGCAGAACATGGTGTGACCGCAAGGACAGCTACGGCACCGCGGTGGCATGAGACGATTTTATAGCCGCCAGCGCCCGAATGCAGTTCTGTCCCAAGTTCCTAAGTGCATGCAAAAGCATATCATTTATCTCAAGTATGCTGCCGACGCAAAAAGTGTAAAACTTCCAACTAGCCAGGGCCACTCTTTTATGGCATGGCACGCTGAACAAAGAGACTTATATCCCAGTTTCTTTGCACTGCAACGTCTTGCCGCATGTGCACGAAGCCGTAACTTGTCGATGCCGTCTAAAGACGTTTTTAGTCTCAGTCGGACAGATACACTTGTTGATTGCGCAAAGGCTTCTGCTGTCGCCATGTAAAGTCTTAAAAAAAGAGTTGTGTACAACACCCTACAAGTTCCCACGATACGGAGTCCCACGTGCCACAAACCCACGCATTCAGCCACACTTTAGATGCGATATCTGTGCAGTGGCACGAAAAGAGAGATTTCTTCCTTCATGGCTTCAGACCCTCTTTTTAATTCGGACCTGTGGCAGCACATCCGCATTTGTTTCACTATCAAGCGGGACGCGAAATATGCTTTTTACCACCAGCGAGTCGTGAAATATGCCTTTTACCACCAGAGAGACACACGCCGATCGCGCTAATAGTACTCTGGAGCAGATGCCCCCCAGTGTCACCCAGTGGCACTCGCCGAAACGAAACAATAGCGATCGGTCGTATCATGCTTGCCGCAGCAGGTCTAGTCCCAACGCTTTCACCTCCTTGGCACTGCTGCTTCAACAACACGGCGGTCATCGCAGAGCAATATCTGTGACAGCAGCACGCGCAGGCTCATCGGGGTCTGACAGTGACTGTGCTGTTGGAGAAAGTGCGCGGCCCAGCAGGTAGCACTCGCACGCAGTCACTGAATGCCCTGAAAATGAACACCGTTTTGCGGCTATATCGTAGCCACTGGGCGAATCGGCAAAAATACCTCCCCACACTTGGTGTTCTCTCCCATTTGTTCCTGCTACGGTACTATTAGATATCCCAGAGCATCCTTTCTTTGAGACCCTGCTTTGGTCGCCACGTGAGCCGCTTCTGGCTGGCCTCCTGTATTGATCTCGGCGGGCAACAGTATAAAACAACACGAGGTGGGCTAAATCGTCCACGACCAGGGCACTGCAGACGATGCTCAACTTCTTGCCACGCAGGGATGCTCACCTGGAAGACTGGCCACGTGGTGGCCTGCCTGCTATCTGTTTGACTGCCCTGATGTACAGAATTTCAACACCCGCGCATAAACGAAGGTGGCCCAGTTGGCGCCGTAAGGCGCCATGAGAGAAGTCGGAAGGGTCAGTGTTTGCAGCAGCGGCTGTGTCAGCAACATATACAGCAACTGCAGCAGCAGCGCCAAGTTGAGATAGGTGAACAGCAGCAGCAGCTGGAACAAGAACAGAAGCACCAGCTGGCGTAGGAACCGTAGCATATGCCTCAGAAAAACGAGTAGCTGCCGCAACACCTACTGCATAAGTAGCACCAGCAGCGACGGCCTCCTCGATTGCCACCGAACTTTCAGAGGCAGAAACCGAGACAACTGCGGCAAGAACCGGAGATAAAGCAGCTATTTCAATAGCAGCTGAAACAGCAACCAGACCTGTATATGGAGCTGGAACAGCAGATGCAAAAGCTAAAACAATTGCAGCTGCAGGAGCAGCACCTCAGCGAGGAGTAGAAATACCAAACGCAAACTGCAACAAACGCAATTGCAGGCCAAGGAGAGCCAACTGGGAGAAACACCAAAGAAAAACCACCGTGATATGAGAGAGGGAAAGAGAAAACAGAGAAGCTTTTGAATGCTGAAGGCAGCAAAGGAACGGGAGGCCGAGATGGGACGAGCACGGGGTCACCAGTCGGCAGCGTGAATAGTGAAGGGAGGACGTTGTTGTGCAGGGGAAAACAATGAAACGATAACGTGGCCTACAAAAACGCAACGTGAGTCAAATTTAACACACCCAAAGTACAGTTGAGTGTATTGCTTGGGTTTGGGCCCTGCTGTGACCCAGTGGGGATTGGAGAGACTTTGAGTAATTTGAGGTCAAGCTCTAGGAATAAAGTCCTGCTTGAATTTAATCTTTCTCACAGCACCCGGTTTTTACGCGTGAACCGTTTTCCTCCTTTTAAAAAATTCACAATGCCCAAGGTATGGTAAGCACTTCATCTTGAAAAATCGACTATACTAAAGGAAGCAACTTGTTCGCGGAATACACTTGGTATGGGACGCTGCACTACAATATTGGGCGGATACAACCTCGAAATGTTAGAATATTCAGTAGTGTATTGATCGAGAGTGACTAGAGAGGAGTTTGTTGAAGAAACCTGGTCCTTGGACAGCAAGCCGGAACACGCGTCGTTCAGGACGCTGAACGACAAAATCGAAGACAAAATCCAAAGCTTGCAATACTTAGTATTGTATAGTCATAAAAATTGACTAGAGAGGAATTTGTCAAAAGAAATGTGCCTTTGTTGCACAGTTGGCAGTCTCGCTGCCTCAGCAGGCTCTACCACCGGTGATCGCCGAGGGATACACTCCTAAAACGGCTTAATTGGTGTTTTGGATGCCAATAGATGATTACGTATCCATGCTGGTAGTTCGGATATCTGTACGCGATCGGGCTGCCGAATGATCACTGAGGGTCACTGTCCGCTTTCCTGCACATTTTTGGCCGTATGTTAGGTAATTTTACATTTGACGGGTCAGGTACCGTTAGTTTAGCGGTGAGCAGTGGCGAACTTAGCATGTGTTCCACTGGGGAACTTTTCCACCACAACACACTCAGATAAAGCAGCTTTGATACGAATCCGCTTTGTTTTGTTCAGGAAGACTAGTTGGCGTCGCCACAGACACCACCGCTAGAGTACGGAGCCACGCAACCATCCACTGCTGCGGAGAAAGCCAATTGCTCCTACGGGTACCAGGTTCAGCCGTTGCCTTCAGAATCGCCTCATAAATTATGTTTTAAGCGGCACCTCGTGGAAGTTCGGCCTTCTTTGTCGGCGCCAGAATAGTCTCGTTTCCGGCCCTGTGCAGGTACAGTGTCTATAAGGACTCCACCTAGATGATGCTGCAAGTATGAAGTGGCATTCCTTTTGTACTTTACGTTGTACATTACCTTGTACATTGCTTTGTCGCAAAAGCCGCACAACATAGACGTCACAAGCTGCCACCAGTGGTCGAACTAGAAACTTGCCGGGATATTATGACACGGCAATAGTGAATACTTCGGGAAAGAAACTGTCCCCAGTGCAATGCACTTTTCTGGGCAAGAGGCCTTGCCGGACGCATGAAATGCTTGGGGATGGCCAAAATACTTGTACCGCGCTGCACTGCTTAAAGCACTGGAACGTTTAATGGTTTAATGGCCGGTAGTGATATCAATATTGCTCAAGTTAGGCTATTCCGCTGCGTGCTGCAAACATCGCACACAGGTCTTTAGGGCCTTCACACCACGTGACGTGGAGCCCCAGATAAGCCGTCTCGGAAGCCATGTCACAGCCCTATTGCAGCCAAGAAGCCCTTAAAGATTACTTGAATATATAGTCTTAGCGGCACGTACCAGTGAGCTTCTATATGTATCTTAAATTTGCTTCTGACTGAAACTTGGAGGTGATCGCCTGACTGCCATCCTCTACGGCCAAAAGAATAGGCGCTACACGACGCCCTCCAAGCAGTTTTACATTGTTACGTAGGCAAAGTTGGGCATTATATCTGTCTAATCATCTCCACGAAAATTTGCCCGGCCTGCCAGGACATGCGACTGCTCCTCCGGAAGAGAGCTGCCAAGAATGCTGCGAGCCAGCGCCCTCATTCGTCGCACGGCCTCCAATTTATAACCAGTTTTTTTGCAGAATCCATGTAAGAACAGGGGCATAGTTTACAGATTGCGGCCTTCCCAAGCAGGATGGCCTGTTTCTCAAGGATCGGATCCCTTAACGGATAGAGAAGTGCCGCGTCCGATACCAATTCTCATTTGTTAGCACAACGTTGAAAATTCACAACACACATTTTACGTGTAAAATCTCGCGCGAAAGATGTGGAAACTTCCCTGCATAAATTTCACTCTATAACGGGAGATTCCGACAGCCACTGCAAAGCCTCCAGTTTTGTTGTGTTTCACTCCTCTCTGTTAGTGAACAGGAAACGACTCGAATTGAGCTTAGGCTTTACACCGGCCTTCGTCATCCCGTTTCGTTTACCTGAGTTCGAGCTGTTGGCCATTTCGTATTCATTGTTACCTATCCAGCTCGCTGCATCACAATTTATAGTCTGAAGGTCAAAGCACTCAGCAAAAAACTGCAAGATAATAGAGGACCAAGCGTGTATACTTCACAACTTGCCAAGGTAACCCTTAGTATCACCCCGAGTGCCAATGCCCCACAGCAAAGCATACTTGTGAAGGAATGCAGACTACAGTAAACTGTTGGAAATGAAGGATGTGTGAGGAAAAAGCGTGGCATCCTCCTCAGCGTGCAGCAGCGCAGCGCTCAATATCCTATGACAGATCTCAAAAGTAGGTCACGCAATCCACATACATGAATAGCAGACAGCATGAACAAGAGATTATATGATTGTGCTTTCTCGTGTAGGCAGAATTTGAGCCAGGTTAGACTCGTTTTGCCCCTGTAAGCTCAACGACAGCGATAAGAGCACACCGTATATATGTGCTGTGCTCCCACAAACGCCTAAAGCCGCTGCAATAGCCGCCGCTGTACAGAAGCGGCCCATTCCAACTCGTCTGCTCTCCAAGATTTCCAAGACGTGCTCCTGAACTTCACGTTGGTGGGGTCGCACAGAAGGCACCGCTTTAAATTGACTACCGTGTATGCCGAAGGCCGCCCACCACTTCTGTATACGTCAAGAGCGCTGGCTAATGCTTTGGAAAGCTCAATGTTTTTCTTCTGCTTACCGACATACAGCCACTTTTCCGCCCTAAAGTGCTGAACTGCGTCCCTTACGCGGTTCATTAGCTGTGGCCACCACAGTTCTCTCTGTGCATTTGATCCAAGTGCTTCAGCTGCGCAGAACAGCGCGTCTACTAGAAGAAAGATGGTTCCCAGTATCTCGACATAATGATATGGCCATTTTCGCGGCGCCGTAACAGGCATGTTATTTTGCGAGTATCCATACAGGCGTTCGGCTGCCTCTACAAGAGCATCCTGGCTGCTTTCATTTAGCGTTTCCTGCTTCAAAAGGTCCTTCACAAGAGCGAGAAGTCGAAAGGGCCTGCTTTTTATTTGATTGTATGTTAAAGCCAGAACCAAACTGAAAACTCTGTTACCGGGTGCTGGTGGTTTAGCAGGCAGGCGGTAAAAAGGGTGGCTGTCCATGAATTCCCTTTGTTGTAGTGCAGCTACTATAGCACACCCTCCAGAAATTCCAGAAGTCATCGTTGAAGACTGCCCAGGCTGCAAGAGAAGGTGTAAACAAAAGCACAGTTCTTGCTAGTTTCGCGTTGGAGATGCAACAGGAGCAAGCAGTTACACTAAAGCATGGCTTCTGCAGCATTGAAAGGCTCACAAAAGGAAAGATTGCTTACCATGCTGCATAAATCCTCGCCCTCGAGCCAACGGCGAGGTAAAGGCCGTACCTCTTCACCAAAGAGACTTCTCTTAAGTACGGGCCCTCCAAGTGCGCCAGACATATCCAGCTCCTCTAAGTATGAGTCCAATGCTTCTTCGTCATTTGAATAAAACGCTGTGCCCTACAAAGATGCGACAGGTGCAGAGTTTTGCCGATAATTAAGTGGGAGGCGTTTCCGCAATACGCATTTCTGGAGCCTCACGTGGCTTAGGGCCAGGGCAGAAGAAATTTCAACTAAACTTTGTGTTCAGCTCCATCACTGACTTGCATTCCACCTTCTGAAGCGTAATCAAGCATTGGTGCCCGGACACTAGGTCCAAGTGAAAACTCTCCAGGACTTTCTGGGAATATCGGCGCATTGGCTATTATTGAAGAATGACTTGGGCCGCCGATCACTGTCTGATGCAGATTGCTACGAAATCCGCTTGTTCTTTGTGAGCGTGAATTAGGGCTCTGTAACCACTCCTGCGCGGTCCTCGCATCGCCCTGCGGAGCAAAGCATTCGAAAGCGCCACTCCCTTCTGCGCCAACAGAAGAGCCCTTCGGCAACAGTGCGCTTCCTGGAAATGGCGATTGCTCGACTACTCCAGGAGCTCCACGCGAGTTAGCACTGCCTGGTTGGCCGAGACTGCTGGGATATTCGTCAGTGTTCTCCATGTGTTGAGTGACTTCTCGTAACCACTCCTGTACGGCTCCCGAATCATCCTCCGGAGAATACGACGCGGATACATTCCCCGTTTCTACGTTGGAAGAAGAGGCTCCTGGTAGCACTACAGCTCCTGGCAGTGGAAATCCTCCAACACTTCCATGAGATTGTTGAGAGTTATCTTTTCTTGATTGGCCGAGGCTTCGGCGAAATTCACCAGTGCTTCCCATGTGCTGCTTGACTTCTCGTATCCACTCCATTACAGCTGTCGCATCGTCCTCCGGATAAAATAAGGTAAAATTCTCAGATTTCGCGGAAGAAGGGTCTTCTGGCAGCACTCCATCACTTCGGCCTGGCAGTCGCTCGACTCCTCCATGAACGTTACGCGGGTTTTCATTCCCTGGTTGGCCGAAATTGTTACAAAGTTCGCTACTGCCTGGCACTTGTAAATTGGGGTCTGCTAACCACCAGCCTCCACCGACAGCATGATGGCGACTCAAACTGCTGTCCAGATGCTCGCCTAAGAAAAATGTTGGTGCATATTGCTGCCGCTCTACGGCTCCCACAGCGCCACCCACGCCACGCAGTGCCTTATGAGATAATGCCGATGTGCTTTGATGTGGGATATTTGGATCACTCTGAACGTTGCTAGTTTTGACGCGTTTTGTCCTACTGCTCGACGCACTTCCGTGACGTTTTCGGGCACGCGTTGCAACGTCTTCAAAGTTCGCCCCGAGCCAGGGACCTGAGTTCGATGTCTCGCTCTGCTGGGGTTCCTCCAGCCGTTTACCGTGTCTTCCAGAACCTAGATCTGACTTGGCTTCCCGCTTGCCATCACCTTGCGCTGGCTCCTCTGTTGAGTCCAGCCCTTCGGCTACAAAATTCGCTTCCTCTCCAGACAATTTGCTTTGATGTTCCTCTAAAATATGAAGAGGGGAACGCAGCAGAGTAGACTGCGGAGGCCTCTCTGGCATAGTGACAGTATTCAGTTGAGATTCTTGACACTCGTACAAGGCCTCGCAGAACGACGTGTAAGCGCCGCCGCCTGATGTAGCTTCGGAGTTTTCTCCAGCAGCGAGTCTCCGACTACTCGGCCACGACGATAATCGCCTTATGACAAACACGCTGCATGCATGCAACATTAATGCCACTGCTGTGACAGAGGCAAACGCTACAAGTCTATGAAGCGCCTTCGACGACATCCGCAGACGATGCCAGCCAACCCGGCGGTTATTCCACGAGCCATGCTGTGTTTCGATTCTATCTGAAGGTATTGAAGGCATGGACTCCACAGATTGCATGAAATCGTAAGGAATAGCTCCCACATTTTGACTCTCTGTGGGTAGCAAGAGACTCCCCATGTTTTCTCACGATCACCACGCGTCTATGTCAAAATTTTCCTCACTCCCCCCGCATAGATTTGCAGCTGCCGTAAAAGCCAAGCAGACTTCCAAGCTGAACAAGCTGCAAGTTCTGGGTAAGGATTGTACTTCTGGTAGCGGCAATGAAATGAGTTCTTGCTAGAGACCTTATAAACATACCACTGCTTGCACGTACACTGAATGGCATATCTTGACTAGGGGTTGCAAGTTGGAGTCACTTATGTGTCGAAAAATGAACACTGGCCTGAACACGCTTTTAGAAATTCGTAGAAGCTGCAAAGCTATCGTCGAATACAGCTCAGCGGTCAGTCTGCTCTGTGTCGATCATCATGCGTCGGCGTCGATTCCTCAGGTACCTGTAAACAACGCCGACCTCTGTTGCACAAATTATTTATTGGAAAACAAGACAAATCCTGCTGGGTCTTCCTTAACTCTGCTCACGAACTTCATTGGCGGTCACATTAAAATGTCAGGACCTCCGTGGTAGCGGCTGTCCTTTCACTTGAAGCTTCCTGCTTGGTCTCAAGATGCATCCTCGCTCAAGAGACTAACTTCCCAGAAAGGCGCTTCTTTCACCTGCTCCATGCCATGAAACTTTCTCAAGCGCAGCTGGTTGTGAAACCTAGCTCTCCCACGACTCTTACGCCGAAAGAACGAAGCGACTGCACAGGAAACAAAAGAACGAAGCGACTGCACAGGGAAGAAGGAAGTATGAAGAAAGAACCTTATTAAGAGGTGGTGTGGATGCTGTAGAGGCCTACGGATAAGCTCGTAGACTGAAGCGATGCTAGACAAAGGATCGCTACTCTCGACCGCTCAGAATAATTTCAGTGTCAACTAGCCTATGCAACACGAAATTATATGAGAAATGACAAGTCAATGCTTGTCCTTTTCGCTTTGGCGGCGCGCATGCTCGCTTGTGCGCTCTCCAGCTGCTCTTTTGCAACCGATCAGTCGAGGGCAACAACAAGTGCAGCAGCTTCCGTCCTACCAACAGGTTCAGGCTATGATTAGTCTGGGATAATAACCCTAAATACTGTAGTTAAGGTAACACGAGCCTGTTAAACGGGTTGACAGCATCCACTGTACGTCAACGCTGTACTTTCGTGCACAAGCTTTCATCACTGTTTGCTGTCGACCCTGCCAACTGTTTCGTGTGATTGCGAAGTACAGGGTAACTACTCCAAACACCTAGTTTTACATTACTTGGGCAATAGCTTGTAAGTATATTGAAATCTTAGACATTTTAAAACAGGTAAAAGACAGGCTTTGCTGCTGTCTGACGGTTCATGTCTTCAGGAGAGGCGTCCACCTCAAACAGATCTCGACACTGGACAATTACCTTGAACACTGCCTATGCCTGCTCGATCCAGAAATTCTTCACCATAAATGAGCGCTTTTTAGTAAATGTATGACTATACTATTTCCCCATCATGCCGTGGGATGCATGAATGTCTCTTGAGTAAATGATCCTCCAAAGCCAACTGGGTAAGAGGCACAAATAACAGTCGTCTGTCACTAGCCTATGGAGGTCCGCTGGATCTAATGCCAATAAACTTTAGGCAACGTACTGTACACTGTACAAAATATTTTTCAGGCGTTGAGATCCGCTTGCCTCCCCATGTCCTAGCTTGCGCTGGGTGTTGGTCCCGCCTCCTCAAGCTCATCTTTTTCATAATTTTACTCGAATTTTTACCTTGGGCGCCTTTCTAAGTACCAGCCAGGACTGTGAAATGCGTGCAAGAGTTAACATTGACTCCCCGCACCACAGTTCACTCCAGCTCTGAGCTGGATCGCGCGAAGAGCCATATCCGGTGCCTCTATCTGACTTTGTGTGGTGCTCTGTATTTCATACGGATGCAGTGAATATCACTGCAACCTAAACAACTGCTTTCATTGGGTCGATGCCGCCTTATGACCAAGGTCTTTTAGAATAGGACCAGACTCATGGAAGTAGTAAACTTAGCATACTAGTGAAGAAAGCCGACAGCAAGTTCTGAGCTAATTCGTGCCAGTCACAATCTTTGCGAAAACCACAACATGTACTATTTGGCAGCGTTTGCAGTCACCATTGGTTCTGCGCTATTTGAACGTATACGCACTAGGTAGCTGAGAGATAAGTCTACATGTAGGGAATAAGAAACCTTTGAAGTTTTCAAATTCCCTTCCGATGAAAAGTTAACCTGTTTTGCCCATGTCCCTTCCCTTGCGCCTGCTTACTTCCTTGGGAAGTCTCAAGCGGCCGCAACACTAGCAGATTTGGGCACTCGATGAGTCACTGAGTCACTGCTTGCAGCTTCAGGATGAAGAACCTTTGAGTTCGTCACAGATTATGCAATGACAACTACCAGATATGCACACAAGCTTAAAGCTGCATTACGCTTGTGCAGCTGCCGCTAGTAAGAACGAAAAATGAGAGAATTTTGGAACCCAGGTACAGCGTAATGCTGGGTGTTGGACTGGTTATGTTCTGGACAGCGAAATCCTGCTGCAGGGATGTGGTGCTCCACTTGCAGTAGCTCAGCAGCGGGCTAGCACAGACGGGTTGCGCTTCGTCAACAATTTTTCATGGATTATATAGGCTAAAGCAAACTCCTGAAATTGCGTCTGGGCACGGCGCTCTGATAACTGTCACTCTAAAACACATTTGGGGGTGCCCTAGGTAGCACGTAGCAGATCTTTTTCGCGTGAGCTGAACTGGCGCCAAATTCTTGAATTCATGCTTGCCGCGTCAAGCCCTGCCTAATGTCACGTTGATGCTCCTCGTACTCTTCCGCAAACCCTTCATCTGCAGTTACAGAGATCACGGAAACGACTCCAGGGCAAGTATAGCTGCCGTTACTCTTGAGCTGCTTAGAACAAGGATACTTGGGGCGCATTAAACATTGCCGAGCCATTTTTGCGAGCAAGTAAACGGAATCACACCAAGCCAAATGTTCCCGGAAAACCAGTTGGGTGTTTTGTAGGTTGGGTGGAGCTGCTGTGAGTCTCATTAGCGCACAAACCAATCTGGAGTACCTTCCACAGATGGTGACATTGTTCTTTCGTTAGAAATACTCTTTCATCATAGACCTCAAAGGCAGTTGAAGCCACGAAATCAAAAGGTTTCTAGTCAATAGAACGTAAGATAAATTCGGTTGAAAAGTAGACAACCTCCCAACTGAAACGGAATGAAGAAGCACCTATTCTTGTAAGCGATGATCAAACGCTCCCAGTTGTGAGAATGATTCAACCAGTGCGTTTCATGCTCCTCATTTAAACATTTTCATCGCCTATGCTAGTTGCTTAGCCTACAATGAGCATGTTTCCAAGAGCTGCAGGAGTCCGTCTCTACTCAAGAACGCAACATCAGTATTTCACATTGAAAAGTTCAACATTTACTGCAACATCTACTTCAGTAAATTAAGCAGGTTCGCAAAAGGGTTTGTCATCAGTTTCATTCCCGGAAAGCTCTCAGAGTGAGCAATGTTACGCCCATAAATTTGCACTGCAGGCCTACAGTTCCGAAATTCATATCACTGGGCTAACAAAAAAAAGAAGTGAAACACTACGCCACGTTCCATAAAATTGTGAGTACACTGCACAGATCTTGTTGGCAAAGTCGGAATATCCCATCCCAGCACCAATCCACCGGAATATTACATACATCACGAAAAGGATGCACATTGAAACACCCAGGTAAACAGTGAAGTATCTGCTCTAGCCCCATAAATGGCCAGCATAGAATGCACCTGAGCTGAAGCTCAAATCACGGCAAAGTGCGTAAACGCACATGCCTGAGTTAGAAAGGTCTGGCAGCGAATCACTAACAACAAACAGCCGTTCCATTCAATCAGCTCTGGCGTAATTTCTCCAGTGCCCTGGGTAAACAGCTCATTTCCGTTGGCTTCGCGTCGCTTTTACGTTTCCGAACAGAGAACAAGCCGGCTTACTGCTTGCCTCTTCAGCCGCTAACGCTGCCACTACAGTCAGCATTTCGTAGAGTATTTCCACGAAAGTTCATCTCTTCTCCACCGCTCCCATGACACAGCTGTTTGCTTGAAGATGCCAAGATCACAGAAGAGCGAACGCTTCAATCCGACAACAACCTCCGCAGAGGGGCGAAAGCCAGTTCTGTAGGTGCGAAGAGCAATTAATAACCTTCTGCAAATATCAATATACTTACATGATGCGCTTCTATTGTTACCGATTGAGACGCTCGTGACCATTAGAGGGCTTAAGTGCTCCATCATCTTCGGCCACCATTCCGCACTTTTTGCATTCGGGCCAAGGACCTGGACTGCACAGTACAGGGTGTCCAGTAGTAAAAAAGCACGCCCAAGAGTCCATGCTAAGCGGGCTGGCTGGGAATACGGCAAGACGAGCGGCAGGTTGCACATAGCAAACCCGTATAAGCGTTCTGTCTCCCTTATCATAATTTCGAATTGATGCTTGGAGAGTTCTCGCTTCTTCAGGAGATCCTTGATAACAATAATAGAATGCATAGGCCTTCTCCTTACATACGACATGGCATCAGCGGCGGCTTTGTCGAAATGTTTATCACTGATCCCAGGAGTTACAACTGGAAGGCGATAAAAAGGATGGTTACGAAGATCTCTATCGGGCGGCTCATCGGCTGCACAAGCAGACTCTTCAGCAGCCGAAGGATGCAATGCGGGGGGTATTACCACCTTGGAACAAAACACATAGAAAAAGAGCTCGCGCATTGACCCCATGCACGACCAGTGCCGGAAAATGAAGGAGAAGAAGCAAAGCACGGCAAAAGAAACACTATGCGTTTTGGGTAGGCCGCCATGTGCGCTGCACTACATGGGGGGTTACGTTGCCAATTGTAAAACAGAAGCACTTGAGGAAGACACACGCACCTCTAAATCTGAAGGCTGTGTTGCCAGAGAGGGCGGCTCAATGTGTCTCAAAACCAAATGCGAGCCGCCTGGAGGTGTAGGCACGACACGAAGAGAAATGCTTGCCGCGATTTCTCTGCGTTGAGACGACGCTGTTCCCTGTGCACAATATTTGCCCAGAGCAAACAAAAATTAGTGACGGACTCTGCAGAGACTAAGCGAAATGTGCTTTATGTACTCAGCAAAACTTACTGTGACGAGCAAGGCTAGCAAAATCGTTAGTCCCAAATAATATGACCCAATACTTGCCTGCTTAGATGTTGAGGCTTCCGCAGACATATGCATCTTCTTTGTAGATACCTGTGAAGGCCTTCCAGCTACTGCATCTCCTGAACAATTTGTCGTTTTAGCGTTACACTGCGCTACTTCGATACTGCGATGAATTGCTGGCGCCTGTTGAGGATCGGCGGCACATTTGCTGCTCGGCGCCTGTAAAAGGACGCGACTCCGCCGTTGCCGGCCAGTCTCCACTACGTTTTGTGGCAGTAGCCGTGTTGCAGAACTCTTCACCGCTGCATCTGCAGACGAGATCGTAGAAGAAGCCTTGGCGTGTGAAGCGCTTTCCTCCTGGAGTGGAGCTTTAGGGTGTTGTGGGTAAACGGGTAATGATACCCGTAAACTGCCTTTGAAGGGGTTGCCACTCGGCAGTTTCGTGGTAGAGTGAAGAGGAGAAGTCTTCAATTTTGCTCCAGCAAGATTATTCTGCGGCGTCCTCACATGGTTACCATGTAAAGCAAAACTTGGCGAGGCGCTTACCAAACTTGAACTGCTCTGTTGTGAGTCTTTCGTGACAGCCTCTGAAGGCTCAAGGGTGTCACATGCAGGCAAAGTACATAAGCGTATTTTAGGAAGTTTATCTTCTAAACTGAGGGCATTCATACACCCCACGGGTTGTTCCGAAGGGAGAGTATTCGTCCTCGTGAAGAAATAAGGTTGTCCTGCAGCCTTTGAGCCAGCCATGTCCCCCACCACCCCTCCAAGTGCATATGTGCCAGACTTCGGTGGCTCTTGTGAGATACTGCTAAAAGCAGAAATGTCATCCTGCGTATGTGCAGGCAAACCATCAAGCCATGCATCCACAGTTGTCACATCTTCGGGAGAAAAGCGTGCCGAGAGATAGTCCGCACCTGTGCCTGCAACAAAACCTCCCTGATAAATTGGGGCACCCGGAAAAGCAGCATTATCACTCTCTTCGGGATAGCTGTGGCTCTGACCAGGTGGTGGAAGGTTTATATTGCCATCGAAGTGGCTACTGCGTGGCATGCCTGCATTGGGGTCAAGCCAAGACGCCTCGAAATGTACACCATCCCCCTCTTCGAGCAAGCGCTCTAGGTAAATATCTAGCGAACGTAGAATTCGGCAGCTTTCCGGCGAACCCATATTCTTCAGGACATCCCGCGAGCTACCAGTCAATCCTGAAAGTTGTGGGCTTCCTTGAAGTGATGGGCCTGCATTGTTGGGAGGAGAGCTAGTCATTTGTGTTTGTACTGTATGATGGACATCTTTTGGATTCTCTTTTCCTTCTTGTGATGAGTGTTCAGAGTTTTGGTGAAAATTTGAGGCGCAGTTTGGCAGTTGTTCCTGCGATTGCACCTTAGCTGCCTTTGTTTGTCGCTTGGGTTCTGATTGTTTCTGCTCGCTGACACTGAACTGGAGCTTCCTCTTTCCACTGCGTGCACGCTGTTGCACCGTAGAGTCGAACCCTTCTGGTGTAGACTCTTTCCTCCCTGCTGCATGTTCAGGCCTCTCTTCGGATGAAATAGGCAACGATACACCCAAAGCTTTGTGACTTGTGGGGCGCTTTGAATCCACTGGTAGATTCGCATTCAACTCCGTTTTACTGTATGCGGGCAGTTTCTCAAAGACGCATGGTTGCGTCGTGCCACGGTCGTCCCCAGGTGTAACCTCTGAACTGTGCCCAGCAACTTCTGAACTATGCCCACTACCCAGCCTTCTTCCCACTGGCCACTTTGACAATGGACCAGCAATCAGAGCACTGCAGATATATACCAGGAATGCCACTGTTGTCACTGCAACAAGCGCTGCGACCCTGTAAAAGGCTCTTGAAGGCCGTGATGGCGGGTGCAAACTGACCCAGGGACTACGGCAACCTCCTCTCAGCACCCTGCATCTTTTTGAGAGTAGTCTGTGCAGGGTATAATCAGGGGGTGTTCCCAAGACTAGTTCATTTGGAAGCAGAGCGTAATGCGTCATGGTATTTCTCGACTGCCCAGATCTTGCCTGCACCTTGGCCGCACGCCACCCACACAGAAGCCGCAGATGCCCTAAATATTTACCTTATTCCTGCGCGGGGAAAAAATGTGCTACAGGCAGCGACTCTCCTGCAGCTAATCTGATGAGACAGTCTAGGGTTGACGCTGTGAGATCAGTTGACGCTCACAGCCTGCATGTAACCGAAATGCCTCGGCCCGCTCAGAAGCTGCGACCGGCGGCCACCTTTCGGGTGACAGATATAATTCACCCTGAAACATACTGTTAATTCTTCTTTATAACTTTAAACTGCCTTTGAACACTGCATTGCGGCCAATCAGCATCGAGTGGACCACCAGATCCCATCGTCGATTCTGTGGCCACCCCCTGGTCATCGGGTGCCGTCGGTGGAGAAGAATAATTACCAAGACGATCAGGGCATTATCAGGACATTTTCCTGACTTATACTCCCAAGAATCAGTGGCAGTCGAAAAACACTGCTGCGAGCAGTGTGAGTGGGCATGCTATTTGCGGTTTGTTGCTTACCGCGGTAGCGCAATTCAGCTTTGAGAAACTGCACACTCACTTCTTCTTTACGCTACCGGTCCCAGTTGCTGCAGAAGATAGCACAAACATAAATACTACTGGGGAACATACAGCATAAGTCTCTCAACTCTCGCAGTCGCCGCGGTGTACTTTTTTTCTCGCCCCGCTTTGAAAATTACATTGCGCGCAGCCTACGAGTTGTTCTGCATGCGATGCCCATTTGAGTAAATGACAGTCACGTTGCTATCAGAGGCGCTAGGGAGCATTTGCTGCTTCCCCGTCTCCCATGACACCACTAGACGCAGCACAGGTGAAACTAGGAGAGATTTACCACGCGTTTTGTGGTAGAAGGATGTCATCTACGGGAAGTGAAAATGGGTTCCCTCTAAGTGATAGAAAAACGCGGGCATAACCCCTGCACGAATTAGCGTAATGAAAAGACTCGGGGGTTTCCGTTCCGTTCACAGGCATCGGCGTCTGCAAAACACCTGTCCAGAAGCTTCAAAAGGACTTAATAAATTTCAACACCTCCGTTCTCAGATCAGGATGTATCTATTACAAGCACTTCTGCTTGTGTCGTTCGAGGTTCAGCAAACTCTCTGATCCCCGCGTTTGCTTTGTTTTTCGGCTACTTTTGCTCAGTCGTAGATGTGGCCTGTGATGAGATTCGGGCAAGTTGTCGCTGCCCTGTTATGGTCGCTGTGCAAAGGATTCCAGCACATATTCGGATAATGTGATTGCTGTGCTTGCTGTATCTGCCGCTGCTGTCACTGCATTTGGTGTTGTTGCATTTTTAGGAGCTGTCGCTGTGCTTGCTGTCCGTGCGACTGATTTTGACCCGGTAGCATGAGTCTGTTGCTGTCTTTTGAAGCTACTGCTACTGCCGAAGGTGCCGCTGCTGCTCTCCTCACTGCTGCGACTGTGTGTTTTATCATGGTTCTCTGTTGCTGTTGTCCATGCTGCTCCTGTACTTTTTTACCTTTTGTAGTAGCTGCGTTGCTGTTTCTTCTGCCGGTGCCGGTGTTTCAGTCACTATTCTCGCTGCCGTTCTCATTGACTGCGGACTTTTCTTTGCGGCACTGGTTCCGTTGTTCCAGCTGTTGCCTACTGCAGCAGTGGCTTCAGCTGCTTGCTTTGCTGCTGCGGCGGTGCGTGCCTCGCGTAGTCGCCAAAGAAATGCATAACTTCCCATCTCATCGTATCTGACATGGCGCAGTAGTACACAATCGTCTGTTTGATTGAGAAACCTATATTCATTCCTGGCTTTACTAGCCTGATTTACAACAAGCTGCTGGTCGTTATTCTATTTATCTCGGTTTGCGTCCTTGCATGAAAGGGAAGGAAGTGTTTGTGATTTATGTCACTTTAATTCAACACGTGTCCATTTTTGTACTAAAAAATGTTGTCATGTCCGTCTATTGAACGGCACGCACGCGCATTTGAGTCCGCAAGTGTGTGTGTGCGCTTACTTTGATGCAGTGTCTGCGCACCCTTGCGGCACAACTACGTGGCCGTGCGACTGTAAATCGTTGTGCAGTTTTCAGTGTACATGTGTATTTTTCTTATGCATGAGAGCATGGTTGAGAATGAACCCTCACTCTCATTTCTACCCGCGCGACAGTACCCAGGCTGCATCCTGGGTCTTCTCTTGCGCTGAAGACTTTAAGTGTTGCAGACGAACTGTAGTGATTGACAAGGTTGCGCAGTGTTCATGCAGAGAGAAACACGGGATAAGGGAGGTGACGGGCAGGTCCCTGGATTTCTACATCGGAAAGTCAGAAAGGAGGAGAAATACGAAGGGGGTGACAACATAGAACGTCAGAAGTGGGGACCGAAATCGGTGTACTCTCCGGAGATATTGCCTTCAAGCAAGGAAAGTAAAAGCAAGCGAATTGAGCGGGTTAAGAGCTCCCACGTGCACTAGTCTCCAGAGGAGCTTTGCCACTTTGGGAGGTAGTTTCGGCACAAGTACCTCGCTAGTTCATTATTAATCAGCTTCAGACAAGCACATGGGATTGCTGCCCGGACGCGTCTGTTACGGGGAGCCAACCACCCACAGTTTCCTCCGCTATTATAGAGTTGCCTCTTGAGGCACAGGAAAGGCATCTTGAAAAGCTCGGGTTGGGGAAACGCGAAGGGAGTGACCGGCCTTGCTAGTTCGTCTCGTGACCAGGAAGGGTAGTCGATGAAGAGATTCAAATGTCTGTAGGGTGTTGAGAAGTGGTAACTTCTTATTTTTGAACTACATTTTGTCTTGTGCAACACTCCAAAGATCATGTGTCGAGCCTGCGCACGTTTTCGAACGCCAACTGGCAAGTAAGAATTGGGGCCGCGTCAGAGTGGACTGCTCTTGAAAAGTCTTGTTGATACGCGACGCAGAGGCTGGAGTGATGGCGTCTATAGAATGGAAGTCGGTGGCACTCAGGCGCTCCTGACAGATCATCCCCTAGAAAGCTGTGAGCTCACCAGGGGAGTAGCTTGTCGTGTTGTAATTTAGCTCAAGCATATAAAGCAACCGCTTCCGTCAGCGCGCATCTCACTGTATGTAAGCAAGAAATACCTGCTTCATAGGGTTCTCAATATTGTCGGGCTGATCATCACAAAGAACTGCTAAAGTTTCACTTTGTGGATTTGCTCGCGGAGAGCTTTTGCCCGAGTGCATATCACAGAAGAAGGCTTCTTCACGAAACTAGCATTTCGGGAAATCTGTGGCAACGAATGAAAAGCTTGACTAGCTCGATTGTGCGCACTGTGGTAGTCGTTTTTGTAGTGGCGGTAAACGATTCATTCTGTTGAGACAAAATACAAGTACACGGCTAGGATCCGGGTTAGAGACGATTCGAGGATGCCGGTTATTAACTTAAGCATCTGGAGTAAGTAGCCGACGGCTGAAGTAGGCATAGTGACACTTTGGGGCTTTATAAGGTCTAGAAGTGCACACACGACTGAAGTTGTGCGGTGGAACAGGTGCGTATGCTTGACCAGTAGTAATCTCTGTTCAGAGCGGGGAAGCTTGCTCTTGTTGCTGGCGGCCTGCACTTAACGGTATTCATGATTTGTATATCGGGTTCGTGAAACCGAGGCGCAGAAGAAGGTTGCATTACGTTGGCACAAACACATAAAGGGAGGAACTCGAAGGAGAAAGCCACCCGTTACAGAGCTTCGGTTGCTTGCCTTCTGCGGCTGCTGTCCGTCGAAAGCGTAGGGCTAGCGGAATATTGGATGAAAACTAAGGCTTTACGGAAAAGGAAGTGGCCTGCTTCAGATGGAGGTTTGCCACTAATGTACAATGCAGCCAATAGAGTAGAGGACCTGAGTCAGAGCAGCAGCTAGGTGAGGACGGTAAAGACAAGCTACCTGGAGTACTTTCACTCTCGGGAAGACAAAATAGGGGGCCAAAGAAGTACATGAGCGCTGTTATTCTGTTCAAGCTGCTACGTCGTTGACATGAAGGGGTCAACCTATCTATGGGAAGTGACTGAGAGACTAACCAGTCTTGGTGAACCTTCAGCTGCAAATTAGAAGGGGTGCCCTTTACACTGGATCGGCCTCCTCGCTTGTGGTTGCTTGATGGTAATGCATTGGAACTCTCGCATCCTGCATAGGCTGAGCCTTCGAGGTACGAGTAGCACGGCTTCGCAATGCCGAAGTTTTTAAGGAAAGGCTTTCTGGAGCTGTATGAACATTATATGCAGCAGAGGACCAGTATGACGCGGTGAGAGCGCAGAATTGGGTGGCACGAAGTCCTTTTCTACTCTCACCAAGCATATAGTTTCTTTTCAAGCTATTGGCTATGCGCAAAAAGACGCCACCTACGTCTATCGATTCTCACAGTATACTTTCAGGTCCACAGGGCTCTTTGCATCCACGTTAGCTTTTGGCAATAACGCGTTACCGTATGTGCGGGACTCGAAAACAACATTAAGGACTTCGGAAACCTGTTCACCGAATATCTGTGAAGCCGTTTAAAAGTTCTTGAGATGAAGACAGCTGACGTCACTTCATCCGCTACAGCCAGTATCAATACTGGGCTTCAATATGACGCTGAGAGAGAGCGCGCGCGGGAAAGTCGCACTGTGGAGTTGGAGCAGATGAACGTGAGCAAGGCTTGCTCTAGCTGCACAGGATAAGCTGCAAACAATTCGAGGTAAAATGCACAATAATTGACATCAGCGCACCAAATACATTGGTGTTTGTCACAACTACCTGCATGTGTCTCTTCACAACATCCCCCGATTCATGCCTTGTAACCACTGAGACAGCCAGTGAAGACAAAAAGACTAGACATAGTGGTGAGTGACTAAGATACTTTTGCCAGTGCATCTACTCGCACGTGCGAGACGCAATAGCGCGGCAGAAAGTGCTGCTAACTAAACAGGAAGACGTGGTGGACTATGCGAATGCTGGAAAGTGGCAGTCTGCTCGAATGCAGCTTTCGCTCACAGGTTCGCCGTTCGTCTGCTAGTGAGTTAAAAATAACGTCAGGAATCCACGCGCACTGGGCACTTCAAGTGCCGTCGAAAAGTACAGAAATGATGAATGCAATATTTTAGATGTGCGCTGTGTGCTAAAAGCTTGCGGGTGTGCATTTATACGATAAACAGCCACTGCCATTCGACATACGCTAAAGAAAGGCCATAAAAATTTTCAAAACCTTTCAGTTTTATTTGATCTGCTGGGGTGGTCTGCCTTGAGCAAACCCTTCAGTTTGGCGCAAGAGCAGCCCACAATGAAGCATGTTCAATTTCTGGTGTTTATTGGAGATTCATGTATCTTTAGCAGTGGAACCAGCTTGAATCTTGAGCACACTATAGGTCAATGCTTCTTCAGGAGTCACAGTGCGCTAGCATTCAACTAAACAAACCCAACATAAATGAAAAAAAAATTCGAGTAAAAACAGTTCTCCGGTGTAAGCGCCACCACACCAAGTGTCGAAGACATAGTGTTTCTAATAGAAGTAGCCTTTTCTTGCTTGAGCTCAGTAGCCACAAGAAGCCGTTGTAAGTGACTCCGCGGGCCTCGCGCATGAGCGGGCCGTACACAGATTGCCGAAGAGTAGTTGACCCGAATCATGCCGGGTTTAGTCTTCCAGAGGATTTCAGTCGCTCTTCAGCTCATCGTCCCGCTGCCTTCGTGCCCAATTATACTTCACCAAAGTCTACTCCATTCTTGATCATCATATTGGAATGGTTCCCAGAAGGCCTTCTGAAGTCCAAGAGCTAGCTGAGTATATATGATGCCTCGCTTCAACGCGATGACTAACATCGCTGGCGGACGCCTGCCACGCTTGTAATAATCAAGACCTGTATTGAGGGCTTGCGACAATTGGATGTACTTACGTGTTGCTGGGTTTGGATGTGACTTGGCTTTGGGAACCTCAAAGGAGGGAATGCCTCTGATGACATCATCCCACCACTCATTTCGCCTTGCCTGTGCTCCCAGCACTTCGCTGACAGCGAATAACGCATCTAGAACCACGAACGCGATCTCCAGCTTACTGCAAACAAGCCTTGGCCTCAAACCAGTAAGGTCACAGTCCATCTGGAAGATTGCAAAGCTGACGAGGTACTCAAGACAGATCATAAGTTGGTGCAAATCTTCTGAGCCGACGAAGGGCGGCTTAAGCAACTGCCGCACTGATGACAGTGTAAAGAAAGGACGTGAGCGCCAAGCGGTGCATTGAAAAGTATTACTCCTCATGAATGCTCTCACAGACGCACCAGGCAGCACCCTCGGTAGCCTAAAAAACGGGTGTGTCTCGAGATCTTTCCCCCCGCCATCTTCCAATGAGTGTATTGAACCGGCAGAAGGCTTACAATTGCCACACGCCAGTGCAGTCGTCTGCAAATTACGACACCAACATGATTATTCTTCTATCTGTGCATGAAGCTCAAAAAGGACTGGGGACAGACTCGAATGCATTGCTAGATGTTACTTTATACCAAGGAAACCAAATGCATATGCCTTCACAGAAATATGTTCTTCAACTACTCCACGTGTCTGGCTTAGAGAGCGGCGCGAAAGCTGATGGGATGAGGCATTGACGCACCTCGTTGTTCGAGCTTGGATCAGAAAGGCCGATGGAGCCTTGTTGAGAGTCCATCCTACAACCGCAGTCGTCAGAGTGCACTGAATGTGCTGGGCGCTGCTCATTGGCCACGGCTTGTGAAGAGGTTGCTAAACAGTTGGCTGCTACATTCTGAGGCGCCTGACAAGACAGTGGCAGATCGAGCATCAGCGTACCACTATTCTTCACATTCTGGAAAGGTACAACACAATGTAAATATGCAAATTCGAACACACAGATAGACATCAACGCAAGCGTTTGGAAGTGCCTTTACAGAAATATCGCCTGCAACTGCTCCATATGTTCAACTACGAGGGCGGCACGAAAGCTTATGGGATAAGGCACTGATGCACCTCAGCGTTTCCACTTTGCTCAGAGAAGTCTATGCGGCGTTGTTGAGAGCCATCCGCATGGCATTGGCGAGGAAACGTCGTGAGATCACAGGGATCAGAGTACAGTGATTGCATGGCACGCTGGTCATTCGGCACGGTTTCTGAAGAGGGTGCTTGCCAGTCGTGCGCAATGACCTGGGCCGCCTCAGGAGACAGCAGAGGAGCACAGGAAAAAAAATTTTAAAAGAAAGCAAATGTTTAAAACGCCTAACGGAAGCTCCGTTTCCACATCATACTTCGTTTTAGAATAAAAATGCATGGAATTGCATACCTCCTGAACCAACCCCTGATGATTTGGGCCACCGTAGCCTTGCTCAGTGCATGACTTGCTTTTAGAATGGGATGGCGTTGCAGATTTTACTTTTTCGGTTGCTGCCTGTGGGAAGAGTGAATGCGACCCCTGTCGGACAATCTGCACTGCCTGAAGAGGCACTGCAACGTCTGAAGACCCACACGCTGACGGTAAACGTGACGTGCTACAGCGCATCATTTTTCGGCCTTTCGTGACACGAGTGCTGCCTCCCTCATTAATGAAGCTATTAGTCATAACACTACTTCCCGTTGCTAAGGGACTAGTGCCGGATTGCATATGCTGGCACCCTCTACCAGAAGTGGCAGCTGCTCGCAGAACCCTGCTTGGCTCGAGAAACCAATCATCTGAAGCGATGTCTGCATATGCTATTGTGGAAACCTCATCTGTGTGCTCAGTAAAGTGCAAGTGTAGATCTGGGAAAGGGGGTACTTCTTCTGAAAGCTTCGGGGACCACAAAGCTTCTTTCTGCAGGCCTGACGATTTCTCCAGGCCTTCGGATACTTCATTTCTTCTCCTTTTACGTCTATTGGCGCCATTACTATCTTCAGACGAATCGGCGCCTGAAGTTTGAGGGTCCCTTTCTTGAAGCTGTTCCGTTGACGACGGTTGAAAATCTGCCGATCCACACGCTGGTCGGCCGCTGGCTTCCGTCAAGCTAGTTTCTGTTGCTTCCTTTACTTTTGCCAGCCTGCGACTTGCACTGTATGGCAGTGGTGCGTTTCTGCGGAATGCGGAGCAATAGGAAACAAAGAAGAGAATTGCAAAGACTGATGCAAACGCATATAAAGCAACTGTAGCTGGGAAGCTGCAGTTCCACCGGCATCTAGAGCTTGACCCTGGGTCATGAATATCATGGTGCGTCGTTTTTCCGTCCCATGTAAAAGTGGTGCCCGTATGCTTTTCGCGTAGATAACTTCGGCTCCTGTACTCTAGTGCTGAAGACAAGTCCGACATTGATGCGCCGGCTTCCATAAAATCCTTGGGGTATTGTCAATGAAAAGGACAGCTGTTATTACTATTAAAATTTACAGGAATATGTTGTTTCTAAGTAAACACGGACGCAACTGCTGTGGCCACGCTTTCACTGAACTGCTGCTTCATTGGGGGTTGTCGAACTGAGGCCTAAAGCAGACTTACGGAAGGCAGCAGCGCATAAGCTAAACTTGGCTCCCAACAGGAGCCACGTTTTTCAGCAGTATTTGAACTATAATAATATTTAGGAAGCGATCTGTCTCGTGCGATTCTGATGAGTCTCCGCGTCATCCAGCAAATTGGATCTGCTCGCTGCCATTCCGATCCACCCGCGTTTAAGCCGATGTCCGCTAGCTATCTTAAGCTCAAGCCTTGAAACGCCTTCCTTCACATAAATATGGGCGATATACTTACAAATATTTCTGTGCACTCAAGGTATTCTGGGCCTGCAATTTCTTGAGATAGATGCATCGATACGCCTCTCGGGTGTTGACCATTCCAGTCACCATGCTAATTAGAACTTTGTTCATGCAACTGCACATGGCAGTATCAAAAGCATTATTGCAAACTAAAAGTCTTAATGCAAAATATTCCGTAGCGGCCGGCTAATGTTTCAATCAAGCTTTGTCTTGCAAAGAAACCATCTGCAGCCTTTAAATTGCCTATGGCGCACCAGATGCGCTTGTAAAGTGAAGCTAACGGCAGTTCTTCATTGTATTGCTAGCAGTACCTTTTCATGACTTTGCATTGCAGTGGCTTGCAGTGGCATTCCCTCTGCTCGAGAGAACGCTGGTCGAGCAGTGCGTCCCTCTTCAAATAAGCTGCGGCTGGTAGGGGACGGCACAGCCACGCACAATGGACAGTCGAAGAGTAAAGAAGAAATATAGATACCTGGATATTTGTTGGAACCAGGACGAATCCTGAAACAGTGCGTGCCATCTTGTGGCGGAGAATTTCCTTCGTAGCTGGAACGCGCGCCGATGCTGACGCAGCATTCTCACAAATATGCACACAACTTTAGAAGTTTGCCCCTATGTTTTGCAACTTGTCATTGTGCTGGTGAGCACATTACGGAACAGGAGCATTCTTTTGCGAAAAAAAACTTTTGTACATTCCAGAACTGCTGTGTTCCTCGCGCGAAACGTGTATCCAGGTCACTTTACCTCTAATGCTGGCACGTAACGCAGCTTGGAGATGGCAGGTTCCCTGCTTAACCATCAAACGCACTTTTCTTTAAGTAAACGTGTTCCCGTGCCATGCCAACACACTCGCACAAATCACCTCTGCACGCGGAGGATTCGCAGGTCATGAAGAATTACGCCATTGATGATCATCTTGCTCCCATTCAGTCCACTTGCTTCTGCGGAGCCTAGGGATTGCGGCTGTGCAAAACATGCATTGCTTTAAAGGAACCAACAATTCAGGCGGAGGACGACTTTTCTTCTTGTAAAACTGCAGCATTTCACGTAGTAATTGCGCCAATTCGACATTTTTTCTCGCTCTTCTATCTTTTGCAACACTTGGAGGCGGGTCTTCGTAATGTGGGACTGAATTAATCACGGAATCCCACCAATCATCACTCTTCGACCGTGCTCCTAAAATCTGGGTTGCAGCATATAGGGAATCAACGATTAACAAAGAAATCGCTAGACTCTCGACGGCGAGGGACGGTACCACATCGTTCACGTTCCTTTTCATATCGCGAGAAGCATAAGCAACCAGCACTTCTGCGGAACTCATCAGGTACTCCAGGTGGTGCGACTGGAGCACTGGCAGTTTCAGCACATTTTTCACATTCTGAAGGGCGTAGAAAGGGAATATCCTCTTTCGACCTAGGTTGAGTGATGCATCGTGGCTGAATTCTCTCACGACCGCTCCAGGAGCCACCGGCGGAAGCCTGAAGAAGGGGTGTGTTTTGATGTCCTTTTTGCCCATCAGAACCGAAGAAGTGAATGTGCCCATCAGGGCGGCTGAATTGGCACTCATGATTCGCAGTACCTGAGAAGTAATTCAGTGAATACAGCGAAACGTGTCAGAGCTCGAAAATACTACGGGGCAATCTAACGAAAAAATCAGCAAGAAGAGCGTTTCGTCAAACACAGCGCGTCTTGCCACAAAGAACGCTGCAATACTCTGCTTGGTAGGTATGTGCAGATAACAGCACAACAATATATTATTTGCGATACCTGGTCTGTGGCAACATATTCGTGGAGAGGAGATTCGTTCACTTGAAATTCAGGCTGTCCAAAAACGCCGCTTAAGTAAACAGGATACTGTTGCATAGTTCGAATACCTTCAGCAGGAAATTGCTTTTCTAGTTGGACGCCTTGAAACAACTGCACAAAAAAGTGAAACACCTCCAAAAGAGTATGCATGCTTTTACAAAGATGCCGTCGACAGGCAGTGCGCTGCTCATTAAGGACACAGGGACGGCACCACAACAAAATATAATTTGCCGTACCTGGATTGTAGTAGCTTGCTCATGAGAAGTGCCCACTTGACTTTCAGCTGGTCGGAAAAACTCCCTTGGGTATCCAGGATAATGTTGCATGGCACAACTATCGTCAGGAGGAAAGTGGCTTCCTTCCTGAACCCCTTGAAAAGGTTGTAGAAGTTGCCCCATCTCTGAAGGCTCATTTGCAGACGTCGCTGGCGTTACGCTTGGCTGAGATGACTCTTGCATGCCTGACGAAGTGGAATATGTACCATCTGTGGCCAACTGAACTATAAAATGGGTCGGGAAAGGTTTTTCGGAGTAACCGATGTACGACTGCTGCGTGCGAGATGCAATCGACTGAACTGGCATAGCACTTGGTGCATCCATTGCGGCATCAAAACAATGACTATCTGCTGACGTGCATGCGGCATTTGTCGCCGCCTCTTGCATGGAGTCTGTATTTAGGTGTATTTCTGCCGCGAAAAAACCTGTGCGTGGGGTGTCCGCAATCTCATATCCTGAATGCTGTTTAGAGCGTCCCTGATCAGCCGACTCGTCCTCCCGCTGAGCCTTATGGTATTTCACGACTTTGCTACAATCAGATGCTCCACTGATCCGTACACTGGAAGAGTGCCAGGACGCCGAGCCACTATTTGGAGCTCCGGACGACTGCACCAGGCCAAGTATCCAGTCTGCGACTTCCAGCCCCTCCACATCGGCATTCAGTGCCTCTGGCAGGTGCGCCTCCTGCACCAACTCGTGCTCTTCCCTCGCTTGCGCCTGCTGTGCAGATTCCCTTGACGGATGAGCTCCAACCGTTTGGCTGGCAGCGGGCTGCCACTCAATACTGGATGTGTCAAAAGCATTCTGTTGGCCTGCACCAGCATCGTAATCCAGTGCTTCACTGGCTTGTGGGTTGGAGTACTCTAGAGACTCCGAGCCATTATTTAGGGTTTCAGACGACTGCGCCGGGCCAACTATCCAGTCTGCGAGTCCCGTCACCTCCACATCGGCATTCAGTGCCTCTGGCAGGTGCGCCTCTCGCACCCACTCGTGCTGTTCCCTTGCTTCCACCTGCTGTGCAATATCCGTTGACGGATAAGCTCCAACTGTTTGGCTGGCAGTGGACTGCCACTCACTACTAGATTCATCCGCCGAGTTCTGGTGGCCTACAACACCATCGTAATTTACTGCTTCACTGGCTTGTGGGTTGGAGGACTCCAGAGACTCCGCGCCATTATTTAGGGTTTCAGATGACTGCGAGAGGCCAAGTATCCAGTCTGCGAGTCCCGGCACGTCCACATCTACATTCACTGCGTCTGGCAGGTGCGTCTCTCGCACCCACTCGTGCTCTTCCCTCGCTTGCGCCTGCTGTGCGAAATCCATTAACAGGTGGGCTTCAACAGTTTGGCTGGCAGTGGACTGCCACTCACTACTAGATTCATCCACCGAAGTTTGTTGACCTACACAACCATCGTAATCCACTGCTTCACTGGCTTGTGGGTTGGAGGACTCCAGAGACTCCAAGCCATTATTCTGGGCTTGAGATGGCTGAGCCAGGCCAAGTATCCAGTCTGCGACTTCCAGCCCCTCCACATCGGCATTCAGTGCCTCTGGCAGGTGCGCCTCCTGCACCCACTCGTGCTCTTCCCTCGCTTGCGCCTGCTGTGCAAAATCCGTTGATGGATGAGCTCCAACTGTTTGGCTGGCAGCGGACTGCCACTCCCCACTGGACACATCACAAGAATTCTGTTGACCTACACCATCGCAAATCATTACTTCGCTGCCTTGCGATTTGGATGATTCCGGTAACTCCGAGTGATTATTTAGGGTTTGAGACGACTCCGCGATGTCAAGTATCCAGTCTGCGAGTCCCGGCACGTCCACATCTACATTCACTGCGTCTGGCAGGTGCGTCTCTCGCACCCACTCGTGCTCTTCCCTCACTTGCGCCTGCTGTGCGAAATCCATTAACAGGTGGGCTTCAACAGTTTGGCTGGCAGTGGACTGCCACTCACTACTAGATTCATCCACCGAAGTTTGTTGACCTACACAACCATCGTAATCCACTGCTTCACTGGCTTGTGGGTTGGAGGACTCCAGAGACTCCAAGCCATTATTCTGGGCTTGAGATGGCTGAGCCAGGCCAAGTATCCAGTCTGCGACTTCCAGCCCCTCCACATCGGCATTCAGTGCCTCTGGCAGGTGCGCCTCCTGCACCCACTCGTGCTCTTCCCTCGCTTGCGCCTGCTGTGCAAAATCCGTTGATGGATGAGCTCCAACTGTTTGGCTGGCAGCGGACTGCCACTCCCCACTGGACACATCAAAAGAATTCTGTTGACCTACACCATCGTAAATCATTACTCCGCTGCCTTGCGATTTGGATGATTCCGATAACTCCGAGTGATTATTTAGGGTTTGAGACGACTCCGCGATGTCAAGTATCCAGTCTGCGAGTCCCGGCACCTCCTCATCTGCATTCATTGCGTCTGGCAGGTGCGTCTCCGGCACCCACTCGTGCTCTTCCCTCGCATGCGCCTGCTGTGCGAAATCTATTAACAGGTGGGCTCCAACAGTTTGGCTGGCAGCGGACTGCCACTCACTACTAGTTTTATCCACCGAATTCTGGTGGGCTACACCACCGTAACCCACTGCTTCACTTATTTGCGGGTTGGGGGACTCCAGAGACTCCGAGACATTATTTAGGGTTTGAGACGACTCCGCGATGTCAAGTATCCAGTATGCGTCTCCCAGCCCTTCAACATCTGCATTCAGTGCCCCTGGCGCTCCTTTCTTCTGTAGTTGGCGGGGCCCCTCAGCCAGTTGTGTTCTCTCTGCTGAGTCTGCTGGCGGCTGGGCTGAAGTGATGAAGCTTTCTGTGGACTGCCACTCACTGTTTGATTCGATTGTCTCCTTTGTCTTCTTCCTCGGCGCCCCATCTTCGCAAGGTCTTCCATCATTCTCTGTATTTGGCGGCTGGGCATATATTGCGGGGCCATCTAAACTGGGAGACAGCCGTGCGACGTGATGCAACTGACCCGGTACAGATGTTTCTTCATAAATACTCTTCGCAGCCGCACTTTTTTGAGCATACCATGGTAGGCTTAAGTTTCCGGCCAGCACCGCTGTCCTTGTATAACCCATTACTATATCGCCCGGCTTCTGCTGAATACTTGACACACCGTGACTGTATGAAGCCACTGGTCTTTCCATTCTCCGCCGTTTTATTTCCGGTTCGCCTGCCTCTGATAGAGTATCTAATTCTTGCATATGGGGATAAAGTGATGCAGGATCCGATGCAAGAAGCTGTTGGTGCATTTCCGTTTCGCACATCTGTCTGGCGTTATTTTGAGTGGCTTCATCTTCCCGCCCATCTTCACTCTTCCCCCTTTTCCCAGTTGAAGCCAGCCGTCGAGCTGCATTCAGATCTAGAATCCCCTTGAAGCTAAAAATAAAGCAATACGAGACGAGAAATACAATTACCAACACTGAGGCAAATACAGCTCCCCTTAACGGAAACGGGATGCTCTGTTGCCAAGGCTGCAGAAGACCGGGCCTTTCAGAAAGTGCACTATCAACCAGTTGACTGCTTTCCTGTGTGCAGTTGGGACTTAAAAAGTTCCCATGCAAATAAGATCGGCGCTGCAGGCCTAGCAAAGAAAATACGTTCGACATGGATTCACAGATCTCGGTCGAAAACCACCACAGAATTCCTCGACCTATGAGCTCAAACTGTCTACGAAAAAAGGGAAGTAGTGAAATGCTGGCTTCCTCCGCAGAGAGTTGTACATCCTGCTGCCTCTCCAGCGCTTTGCATTCAAATTAGACTACAAGGAGCAGTGAGTCAACACTCCTCCCATCGTTGGGCTTCCTTTCTCGCAAAGGCTGAACAAGGTAAAGTCTTACGAAAGATGCACTGCCTGCCAGAGTTGGTCCACAGACACGAGTCATCGCCTTCAGGGGCCTACTTTGTTCTCACCAATCTGCTGAAAAAGAGCTGGAGAAACGCTTTGTTCTGCCTTGAAGCGGAGCACACCAGATGCCCACGTATATTATCAACTCGCTCTTATGTTCGCCTATGTATGTGAAACAGCGGGACACTGCACCGCAGTTACATGCCACAGTTACTTGTCTTGCTATTCTGGCGCTGAAGCCTGGCGGCTCTGAGATTGCTCTGCACAGCGACGGCTCGAATTTGTATAAAGACCACCGTTGCGAAATGCGTGTGAAATTTATTGTTGGTAGCGCGTTTCGAAAACGTCGAGTGATTCCTTCGAATTCGTACCATTGCTGCATTTGAAATTCTCCCGCTAGTTCGCCGCAATCCACGCCGGCCTTAAGTTGTTGAAATAAGTGGGCGGTACCTGCTGTGCTTCGGGTGTAACATGCATTAGTCTCAGAAGATGCTGCATTTACGTGGAGATCTAAAAATGTCAATGCCTGTGCCTCCTTTCTCTGGGGTATTTGTTGGGATGGCAGGCATCGCTGCTTCGACGTGCAAAGGAGCTGATTTTGCTGTGCGGGGCCCACACAATTGGACACCGCGCCTGCTCTTAAGAAGTATCGCTAAGCATTAGATATAAAATCACACATGATTACATTATAGAGAAAGAGAAGGCACTGAGGGTGTCTCGGCTCACGTGGCTCAATAGTGAGGCCAGTGTTTTGCGTCCCGTTGGACTGCACTTCAGGCATCGCCGCTACAAGCAGTGGGCCGTTGTATTTTCGCGTTTACAAAATCGACGACTTGAAATGTTATTGCACGGATTTATTGGTTGTTCATGGAGAAAGACGGAGCGTTGTGGATGTCTTGGTTCTGCAGGCTCATGTAAAGCACCTTATTTGGCGATACTGACACCGATGGACTCTGCTTCCAGAATCGTGGCCTCCCAGAACGCAACGATTGAGTTGCATCTCGGCGGTTATAAATCTTCTAGCTTCTTAAATGATTCATTTATTTTTATAAATCTGCATTGGACTTAGTTCGGAGAGCTGGCTTGGAGTAAGCGGTATGTAGCCCGTAGCAGAGGTGCGCACTACGCGGTGGATAGGCCACGTAAAATGTGTAAGACGCACCCATGGTTCGAATGAGCTATTGAATATATAGGAAAAACAGAGCTCTAAGGGTGGCTGCACCCTGCTGGCTCTGCAGGCGAGCCCAGCATGTGGCGCCAGCAGCAATCTTTTAACAAACAGCAGCAACACGCTGTGCAGAAGGGACCGCTGTTACACTTCTCCTTCATAGAGGTCCCGGCTCCTCTACACTGAATGCGTGATGCTAACTTGTAGCTGCTGCGCTCGGCGTAGAGGAGTTTCCAGGATAGCCATTGTCAGAGATCCGCGTGGGCCCTCATGTGTGCTTATCGCTCTAGAAATGGATGCTGTCCAGTAAGCTTGTGTACTGCATTATTCTCTACTGCCCACATAATTCCGCACTGAAAATCACATAGGGTCCTCGTGGCCCTGAGCTTGTGCACATCTGGAGCCGCATACTGATGTGGAGGCAACACTGCGAATCTGCTCCACAAACCGGATAAGCAAGGGGTGAACCAGAAGCCGGAGCCGCTTCAGGCCTTTCTTTTCCATTTGACGGTGGAGTAACGATCTCCAGAGATATCACAACCCTTATCACATGAAAGAGTTGGCAACATTCTGGGTGCAACCGAAGTACGGTTTGCGAAGATGGGCGTGGACCAAGACTACTACATAAGCAGCGAATAAGGGGATTATTCAGGAGAAGGCTCTCTTGTGCATTGGACGAACCCAGAGAATACAGGCACGGGTTTGGAGCACAGGATAAGGGGAAGACACGACGTCCTCCTACGTTTCTGCACCACTAGTTGCGCAGCCCTTTTTCGACAGATTCAACTGAATTTTCTTCAAGGAATCCGCCGGAAATGTTTGCTTGGCTTTGGTAAGATCGTAAAGCCAGAGAGAGAGGAGCCTGCGGGCGGTAGCAGATCACTGCAGTCATACCTTCCATGGCCTAGTCACGTAGTGCATTTCCGGTCAGTTCACAGGGCAAGGCTGATGAGCGAAAATCATCTTGGCCAACCTCCACCCTCCAACATATGCATTTCGAAGAATGCATATGGTCAGATGAAGCGCAGGAGATACCTCTGCACATGCTCGAGGCCCTCATATGGTATCAAACAGAGTTCCTAGTCAATTTACCTGCAGGGCTGTCACCAAAGCGTTCACATGGTTATCGCATTTTACGGTGGAGGAATCCTTGCAGCTTAGTATTGGGAAATTTTGGGTATAAGTCTATGCCTTTCGGTCTCAAGTGTCCCTCAGCAGCCCTTCAAGCTAATATCAGCACCTAACTGCAAAAGTCCGGCAGCCATACCTTATTCTAAGGACTTATTGATATATGGCTCTGGTCCCTGAAGTACTAAAGCTTATGCAGCAAATGCTCAGCATCTTCCGCAGGCATTTATTTTGTCTAAAGTTCTGCAAGCGCAGATTTACTCTGAGCAGCAGCCCACTTATTTTGGCTACCAAAGGTACCACACTTGCAGCTGAGAAGCTACACGCTATTCAGGCGTGGCCCGTGATACTGATTATCGGGCCACAAACACGGAAGTTCCCCGGCACTGTTAAGTACTACCGCATGTTCATCGATCCTGAGTTTGCAGTTGTTGTCTGCCTAGTTGTTGATATCGCAGTCAAAGGCTCCACTTCCCACTGGACAGAGCTTCGAACACTCATTGTACGGCGCCTTACGCATCCCTTGATCGATTATACTGCCCTTAATACTTCCGGCGCCACTAATTGCTTCCAAGTATATACAACCGCATCATCAGGCTATTCAGTAGGAGCAGTTCACGTACAAGCACACAGGCCATTTGGCTTCCCCTGTCAGGCCACCCACCCGGTTTGGCAGGAATATTCTTCTTACGACCAAAATTTCCCTAAATAGTCATTGCTCTGAAGAATCGATCTCACTTATCATACGCTGCGAAGGTTGCGTAGTGGGCCGATCATCGGGCTCACTTATTTGCAGCAGCTCAGTGCGTCGAAGCCTCTCCTTACTCCCTATACTTCGCAAACGCATCTCTGCAAAGTGTCCAAGTTATGCATAGCCAGTTGGCGGATGCTTTGCCTTGCTACCATGGGTACCCGTCTTCGTCTGCAGTGACCTGCGTAAGAATGTAGTCGCCTCGCCAGCGCTCGCGGGAGAGCTTCGAAAACCTAGCCAAAACACTTTAACGAGTCAGTCATACAACAGACAGAAGCAGTCATATTCCGCGTATCTCAGAAGCCCGCTAGAGTGCAGGCGCCTCTAGCTGTTTCAACGAACGGGGTCCAACCTTCAACGCCCCTCTCTCGAGTGCTCCCCCTCATACGCCTCCTCTTAGCGCTGCTTTCAGGTCACCAGCGCTACTAACTCTTGCAGTGTCTAACTCAAAAGTTCTTGCAGCAGGGGAATGCTCTTTTTTCATAAGCATCGCACGGATTTTGGCTTGTGAGAGGCTCCCGATCGTCCGCGAGCCTTACTGGTCAACAAAACGCTAATGCCACCGCAGATGAGTTCCAAAATTGTCACTTCATTTTCCCTTCTAAATCATCTTACCTGCTAATCTGTATTTACAGCATGTGGTGAATCTCTGTATCTTGCTTTTCGAGGTACCTTAATTATATCCTCTACAATTAGCACGTTAGAGCTGACTTAGCCACGACGAAGCCTTCGTAACCGCCAGCATCCATTACTATTTGCTAGCATGCGTGCCTATACTACAGGACACGTGGTATCCTGCATTTACTGTCGTGCGTCACCCTGCAAGACTTCATCCGCTGGCCGTACCTTCTCACCACCAGAAACACCTCAGTCTATATTTAATAATTGGTTTGCCCCTTCGTTTCCCTTGTCATAGTTTTTTTGGTGCTAGCGAAATCTTCACCCAAAGGGCTTCATTTCATATCCACGAATAAGACATCGGCAGCAGCGAACACACTATACCTTCTTGCTGACCACCTTACTCGCTACCATGATTTCTGTGAAACGCTCGCTTGTAACTGGAGACACTAGTTATTAATCAGACGTATGGCAGCAGCTATGTAACTGCGTCAGTATGCAGCATGTCATGTACTCCGCACAACGCCTCCAAAATTAACAAGCCGGGCGTGTCAACCGTACAGTGAAACAGGCGACTTGCACTTCGATTCAGCCAGGAAACCAAGGACGGGAATGTCTCCTCTTCACTCCCAAGTCTGCAAAAGGTCGCTAGACACCCCTTAACAGATGGCTTCCCTCTTGGAGTCGTGATGGGCCAGAGGTCTCTTACTGCAGCAGATGTTGACATTGTCGACCCTACGGCAGTTACCTTTACTTATCCTATGACCCAAATGTTCCAGCGTGACTCTATGGCTGGGCACAGTGCCACGGTGTATACTGAACAAGCAACAAAAAGCAAACGCTGACTCCAAACGGCGTACCATCCGTCGTGCTATAGGGGGGCAAGCTGTAGCTCAGTAGCAAACACTTGCACGGCATCACTAGATGCGGTGAGCTCGAAACACGTTACCGCGGCCCCCTCACTAATACTGGGCGCGTTGACACTAAGGCATACAGCTGAAAGCTGCGAATGACAAAATTTTGCCATGGTGTCTTCGGTATTTTTCGAGTTATTCTAAATTGCCCCCGCCACCATACATAACCATCAAGCTCTACAAGATAGCACCAAAATGCGTCATACAGTTCAGAATGCGAAGACAGTAGGGCCTGACCGTCAGAGAGCAGAGTGCCTTTTTAACAAGTTGAAAAGGCACTCTGCTCTCTGACGGTCAGGCCCAATATGTGCTGCAGTTAGATGGGGGTTTGGAACTGTTAAGAGTCATACTGGCGGGCAGCACGGCTACGTGGGGAGGAAAGACTACGCTGGGGGTAGCAGACATCAATTCGAAAAGTGGAGTATGGTTGATGACATTAACAGTCTTTTTGTACAAAAACGGTGTTCTGCGTGAGTACCTGCGCCCATACAACTCGCTACTCAGTAGAGCTACGTAGGCGCCAAGCTGCGCTAAGCTCACTACACCAATTGCAACTCACAGTTCATAACTCGGTATTTAGCTGTTTAGTCTAGATTTGAAAGCGCCTATTGGGCATTAGACATGGTCCAGGCTGGACGCAGGGCATAAATGACACAAATGTTAACCGGATTGCACGAAACGCTATACCATGACCCAGGGCAACGCTATTTAGCACGTGAGCAACTCGTAGTTCGGGGATTACCCAGGCGAGCCCCTCCAGTGGAACTGGAGGGTCTCGTCTGGGTGTAGCTATGCTCAATAGTCGCTGAGGCTTGAAGCTTCACTGGTCTGGGGACTTTTGCGGTTCTCTTCAGTATTTGCTGAGGCCTTTGCGCTATGCCAAGAAGGCAAGAATATTTCAGAAGCTTCGGCGGTGACGAAAACGACTGAGATTGACTGCAAGCAGCAAGCACTCAAGCCAGTTCAGACGCAAACGACGTGAAGGCACGCAGCTCGTAAGTGGGAGAGTTAATAGTTTCAGGGCGAAGAATAGTCAAGCCGATAGACAAAAGTAGCCCGTGGCGTATTTTTGCAGAATTTTCTCGTTTCTGGGGTACCTGTGTGTGCAGAGATAGATAGAACCCTACCAATACGGTTAGAAACGCGCATTCGTACTCCAAATCACGGTAGTGCCATCTTCGGACAACTCTTGAGTTCTTTTTCCTGTCCCGATGTTTAACTGGTCCTAGCAAAAACCTTGTGTCCGTAGTTACAAGCCGCTCAGTGTTGCCGGCTACTTCCTTGTGAGACAGTATCCATATCCCGTAACGCATCACCCTCTCCATTTCAGTCACCAAGAATCTGACCAAGACGACGCTAAGTGGAACCTGGACGAGGTCGCCTTCCTGGTATGAAAGCACGAAATCCGCCTGTCCTGCACGGGCCACCATTGTGCGACAGCGTTTTTTGTCGAACATATGTCTAACTGAAACGTTCTAGCTCATGCACCTTCAGGGACTGTGCTGCGGCGTGGGCTGGAGTAGAATGGAATTTCTTCATGATTTTAATGCACTCAGCAAAAGCCGCATTCCAATGGGACATTTTTAAATAAGCTATATCACTGCATGATTGGATAGCCGGTCTTCAGCTCCTTGCTGTATCCCTAGGCCGGCCTGAGCACAACTTTTCGTGACCACGGCTCACCGCTGCTCGTAGTTCCAATATAATCCCATCATAAAATCAGGCTTAGGCATGCTGTTCAACGTGTTTGTTCTCGAAGGAAACGCAGCCAGTACAGGATCTACAGGCCGCCTAGTCTGCTTGCGAAGAAACACTGAGAACGAGAGCACTGCTCCTGGCATGGAGTATCCGCATGTCTTTTGCTCGAAGGTTCGAACAGCTCAGGTAACCAGTAAGTGGAACAGGAAAATCTAAAGCATGCCATAAAGTCGTATATAGCGTCCTAGTATGGCATTATCGGACCCACTACAGCCATCTAACGCTGTGCATCAGGCGCGGCATACGGCGGTGTCTCAATTACGCAATGTATTTGTTTTAGAGAACTCCCTGATGCTGGCTCAGGAAATTGTCATGCCATATTCCACGCCTGGTGGCGCCAGCAAGTAGGGCCTCCGAATATCCGCACTGTACAGTGTTTTTCCCGACAGGGCAGCGTGAAGATATTCGTCTCAGTCTTCAGTAAGTAGAGGGTTTAGAGGTTTGTCTTGACTTTATGACGCAGCGCCTCTATTGCTGAAGGGCACCTGGAAGGGATGTCACCCCAGCGCGGTTATGGCCTAAACAGTGGCTAATCTAGAGACAAAAGTGCTACAGAAAACCTCCACTAATGTGACATTAATCACTTTTTAACACTGCTGTGTCGGACACTTCTAGTGGAATTAACAGGACTACACTGTATCATTGGACCATACTGGAAGAAGAGACGAATTCAATTCCCTCAAGGAGTTCCTAACTACTTACATACACTGCCTCAAGCACTACAACCCCAATTCCTTTTACCTTCCTAATATGTATGCACTTCTAAACTCTCTTCGAATTCGCGAGAACCGTGGCAGTTTAGGCCTCCGGATGCCAGCGCTCCACAGTTTACGTAGAGGCTGCCCCAGGCTTCAGTAGAACCTTAGTTGAGGCATGAATAGGAACTATCATAAGTTATTTTATCAACGTTACAGCATGTATAATAGTAGAGGAGAAAGGGTACCACTAATATTACCATCCCGAAAAGTACCCGCATGCACTTTGTGGGGGCCGAAATGCGGCTACCATTGGGTGTACGTGTGCCGGGCTCCTGTTTTGCACCTTCTTCTCTTGTCGAGGTTCATAGGTGGAAGATATTCTTCAAGTAAGGAGGGCGTGACTACTTTCGTGAGTATACAGAGCTTCGTGGAATGGGCCACAAGGAAGTAGCGGCAGCTGCGCAGAAGGCAGCTGGGGCAACGCCGGAAGCAGCGGCCGCTGCAATACAAGAAGCAACTAAGAAGGCACCTAAAGCACTTGGGAAGCGGCCTGCTTCAAGTGCTAAGGGAGAATGTGGAGCACCAGCGACCACTTCGTTCCGGAAGAGACCAAGGAAGCAGGGACGGCTACGGCAGGAAAAGCAGCAACCGGAGCAGCAGCCGCCACGGGCGGATGGAGTGCATCGTCAGGAGGATGAGCACGGAAATAAAAAGCGACGTAGACAGCAGCAGCAGCAACACCAGGTCCACCAAGACAGGAACCAAACTACTGATATGGGCAAGGGGGAAGGCGCAGCAAGTGACTCCTTGGGCCAAAGTGAAAAGACAGAAACAGCAGCAGGTGCTCCACCTGAGGACTCACCGTCGGCGGAGAATGATGCAGCAGCCGACGCAGCTGACAGCGCAGCAGCAATAGACGCCGCTGCCGCAGCAGATCCGTACCTGTTGGAGGATGCGGAATACCTTCGAAGAGAAACACGGTGGCTGAATCGTCAGCGCGTTTTGGTGCTGGGCAGCCGTGGCATTTCTGCGAGGTCTCGGCACCTCATAGAAGATTTGAAGAAGCTCCTTCCGCATCACAAGTCAGAGGCAAGTCTCAGACTTGAGCTGCACCCCCAAAACCCTGGCCTGGGGTGAAGCTGCCCAATGAGCGTTCCGGCACTATTGAAGGGAATGCCAACGGAGTTGGGATCCATTATACGGAAAAGAAAACTCGAAGCAACTATTCCAAAGGCTCCCGCGGGAAGCGCTGGCTCGCGGCCCCGCATTTTGTTTGGGCTCTGGGTTTTGTTCTGTCGCAGACGAAATGGGAGAAGAAGGAGAAGCTTCAAAGCATTGCCGAGCTCTGCCAGCTGCGGTCGTACGTTTTTGCTGCTGGTGGTGCTGCCCGTTTTGCCAGACTGCTGCTGCATGCGAGTGCTTATATGGAGTCTGCAAGCGCGGCTTAGGCTTGTGCCGCTGTCGCTGCTGTTCGTGCTGTGACATGGCGAGCTTCTCCGCTTTTGCTGCTGCTCCTGCTCCTGCTGCTGCTGCTGCTGCAGGTGCAACAGTGTGCTGTATTTGGAACAGCGGAAAAACGACGCGCTGCTGCATGTCGCTAAAGTACCTCTCGGTCCCACCTTCATTGCCAGGTTAATGAACGGTAGGGTGCTGGATCCGGCAGTCCAGGGTGTAACTCCAGGGGTGCCTTTGCTTGCACGTTAAGACTCGTTTCCTAAATTCTACTCCACGTTTTTTAGATTGTGGTCCACGTTTGCTTCCTTGTATTTGGGATGTAGGACTTGAGGTTTTGCGTTTCAGTGGAAACACTGAGCGAACTCCGCCTGTCGGGAAACTGTCTGCTGCACTCTCGGCCTCTGCTAATATTCGGATCAGAATTCGATAGAGATCCTCATTACCGAGTCCTCAAGGAGCTCTTTGTGCAGGTAGGATGTGGCAGTTAAGGATGGGGTCATTCTTTGTTGTCGTTACAGGGCAAGGGGCTCATGTTTCCCTTTACATTAAAGTGAAACTTTTGGAGGGGTTGAAGGTCTGTAACGTGCGTTTAGGTGTTTGGAACCCCCAGGAACCATCCTAAATCCAAGCCTTTCTTCGACCATGCGATGTCTTTCTTTGTCTCGGATAACCGCATATGGTTCAGGCATTACCAGGCATGTTACCTTTGTGATTTAGGTTGGATGATGCACCAGTTGAATTTCACAAGCATGTTTCCTTGTGTGTTTGCAGTTTTGTGGTAGCTAGGGTTTGAGTTACGGGTTCAGGGTTCTGTGATTTGTGGCCTTTCAGATTGCTCCATTGGTAGTGGGGGAGGGCGGAGATGCGAACAATCCACACAGGCAGACTTTTATTGAAATTGGTAAAATTGAGGGCTGTGGGCCACGGGTGTAATCTGGAGAGCAAATGTGTTAGCATATAGGCCTGGGGCGCAGGAAGCTGTATGCAGTGCTAGCGTTGTGGGCTTTCCATTTAGTGTTTATGAGCCCACTGGGCCATGAATTTCAGTAGAAAAGCGCGAGAAGGTCAAGCGAATAGACGTTTTAGCGTTTATGTTTTGAATGAGGGAATACTGTGTAGTGCATGGGGGTGAGTGCTTCCCGTTGAGGGCCTGTGGCTCAGGACCTCGTTTCGTGCTGGACCCAGTAAAGATCTTGGACGGGAGCTTCTGTGGCAAGAGCCTTTGGCGAAATACCGAGTTTGTCAGAACATTGGACGTAAGACCCCTGCCAAGTTGAAGACTTCGGCCACCGAAACTCAACGTTTAAAGCACTCAGCCTCACTTTTTGTGCACCGAGCAGGGATCTTGCTTGCAAAAGCAGGCACCAACAGGAGCTCCTGATTCGAGCAGCAAGCATTTAGGGCATAGAGCTTCCGTACTTAGTGTACCCGGGTCTGCTTGGTTGATGATACCATTTTGAAGATTAGGGGCGTAAGATTCTGTTTGTATGCAGCTATTGAGGCCTCGACGCCTTCAGGCTGCTATTGCTTTTGCGAGGCGGCAGGGACAGAAGGAGAAGAGAAAGGTAACAAGCGATTGATTTTTCAGCACACCACATTTAGCCCAGTGCCGTACTGCACTTGACGAGGACCTGCGCACAGCTGCTGCGTTCGCGTGTGGTCTCTAGTCCAGATATGAACTTTTATTTGTAGGATTTGTCGCTTGTGGATTCTGATGTATGACCTGCGTAGTTGTACGAAGAAGCCGTGTTGAAGGACGCACCAAAGAGCAAAATAGCAAATGAAGATATATTCGGCACCGGTATTGTGCCGAGCAAGCAAAACCGGAAATCACGAGCCTCCGAAGCACAAGACCCAACGTCATGAATTTGAGTTGGACGGAACGCGTTGGTTGCTTTATCTGTTGAATTTTGGTTCCAAGTATGAAGGCCTGGAGCGTAGATGTTTGCTTTTGCTCTGCTCGATCGACAATATCCACTGCCGCTGATACGACTGATGAGTTGTGGCAGCTGCATTGGCAGCAACAGCAGAATTTTCTTTCTTGTTCCTGCAGTGTACCTGAAACGCTGAAAACTTGAGACGTAGACTTTTTATTGTCACTTTGAAGTTCAAAGTTGGGCCCTGGCAGAACAGCTGCGTAGCAAGCTTCTCCAGAGGTCGCATTGTAGAAGGTGTTGCATTGGTACAGTGTGGTGGTAAGTCTGTACCCTTAGGATTACGGTAATACGGCGTAGACTGGAGCAAGGAGGGTCTTTGCTGTATGCGCATTGAGTAACTTCAGGGCTGTCGAACAGAAGCGTGTAGTTCAGGCTGGTGGCTGCTATCAGCGCATTTCGTACCTGTTTAAGCAGGAGTCATTTAGAAATTGATGCACACAACTACATCCTGGATGCGCTTTCCCATGTTGAAGGAGCTGTAGAAATATTCCAGCCGTTCAAAGTACGTCCACTTCGTTGTTTCCAACATTGAGCTACTCAGTGTCAGCCGTTGGCTTAGCGCTCAGTCATCAGGATGAGCAATCCGCCGTAAGCTGCCCAGCTTTCTCCTCCTCTATGCATGCAGATGACGTAGGTGCGGGCCGGTAGGGCATGCTGCTTAGCTTTTAGGGTCTTATAGCTCTAACTTGCATTTGGATGCAGTTTCGGTGCACAGTGCACTCGCAGGACTAAGTTATAAACCCCAGATCGTTGAGCCACCAGTTGGGTTACAAAGCTGGCAGGCCTAAAAGGGGGGTTGTGGGCCATGAGTGAAGTGCAGGACAGGCATGCCTGAGAAAAAGGCACTAGTAGCAGCACCCCAACAGCAGGAGCGGTGGCGGCTGATTCGCTGTGTCTGCGAGAACTTTTTAAATGAAGCGTGCCCTAAAGTAGCAAAGGAGCGAAGCAGTGGCGAAAGAAATACAGAAAACGAGCATGCAGAGGCGCGACAATACGCAGAGCTAAAGGTTTTCAAAACACGGACAGTAATAAATATAGTCCAAAGCATGGGAGAAAGAGGGAATGGGAAAATGGGTCGTTGCTGAGCTTCGGTCGCTTTTTGAGCGCTGCATCGCCAACGTCGAAATACCCAGAACAGTAATTTCTTTTTTCAGGTTGTGTTCAGTGCAGCGATTCCCGACTGGCTCCAAGGGCCACTGCATGCTGCATCATATTGAGGCATGAGGCAGTTTCAGTTGCATACTCCGGTAACGAAGGAAGGTGAAATGCAGACGATTACACGGGCAGCAACGGACATAACGATGACACGCCAACGCCACCCACCATTCCTAGCTTTTGGGGAGAAGATGAGCTTGAATGCAGCTACACAGGCTGCTTTACGTTACACGAAACAGCCGCTGTCTCAGCTCGAGGCCGCGGGTTTCCCGGTGCATGTCAAACGGATCTCTTTTGTTCGGTCTCCCAAATCGATCGCAGTGGCAGCCCTATAATATGTTGATAGAGTCTATCTGCAATTTATGTGGAAGTCAGTTGCTGGTCAGTTGCAGGAATGCACAGCGTGGAGGACCTTTTTTTGCCTATTATTCTGGGGATCTCATGCTCTCACATAGGCCAAAAGTCAACGAGCTCTGTTGCAAATGCAACTGTACCCACTGCACAGGATGCCGCCTAACCTTAACACTAAACAAACAAAAGTTCACAGTACATAGTCCACACAGAACCCTCCTCTCTATCAACAAGCGTACGCTGCTTCCGCGACTGTTGTTCCTCTTAACAAGAGCTACAAACCGAAGGGGGAAAATTGAAGACGCACTTGGAGACCAAAAAATAAAGAAACCTCTCTAAATCGTAGACCCTTTATTGCAGGCAGCTGGGCCTGTAGGGTTCGAGTAAAGCGCTCATATGGGCACAAGAGGCAAACGCGAAACGAAACCCATACATTGCAGCACTGCAGCCGCAGCAACTGCTAATGTAGCAAAAAAGCGAACGAGGCAAAGAAGAGAACATGGGCAGGAAGAACGTAGAAATGCCACTGCAGCATGCCGGTACTGCTGCTGCCCATTGTTTCGCCGCTGCTGCTGCAGATATTGGCTGTCCTTCGCAATGCAGGGCTCCTGCTCCTGCCGTTGTGGTCAGAGCACCAAGTATCTGTGCGCTGGAGAGCAGAAGCAGTTTTGGGTGTCGCCGCTGCAAGTGCTCACTTTTGCTGCGGGGTGTGGACAAGAGGGGGGATGTCAGTTATGAAAAGGAACGGTTGCTGCTCGCGAATCCACTTTGCCAGTTGCTCCACAAGAGCCGTAGATACATCTGCAGTCACAACAGAAGCCCTATGGCCTGCTTGGATCGCATTCGCAGCAACTACAGCTAGACGACACCTACGGGGCTTTGCTCTCAGCTGCCGTTGCTGCGGTGTGCTGCTGCTCCGTTCATATTGCTGCCTTTAGAGTAGAGGGCTGCAGCAAGCTGTGTTTGCAGGAGAGTTGCAGCAAGCACAGCAGGCGCAGCAGCTACAGCCTATCTTACTGATCCATCTTGGGACGCAGCAAAAGAAGAAGAACTCCGCCGTTAGCCAAACGTACACCTTTTCGTCCTGCACACAATGACTAAGCACTGGGCTACACCTTGATCCGATACGCACAGCCACGGGCAAAAGAAGTAAGATCAAGGGGACGGAGCTTGGTGCGGTTAAGGACCTCTTCTGTGGCAGTTTCGCGGCTCCACCCTACAACCTAAGCCGCCTTCCCTGCAGCCTTACCGTCGTCTCAACGTAAGCGTGGGCAGGACGCTTTCCGTTTTGAATTAACTCAGCGGCGCTCGCGTACAGAGAAAGGACGCTTTATCACGCACACATTAGAAGCCAAGTGAGCGTCAGACCCTAGGCCCCCGGCCCTACAACCCAGCACCGAACTTCAAAAAGATCAGCAGCCCCCGCCTTTCGGCCTGCTAAACGGGGTTCTGATTGGTGCCAGAAGACTGCATGTCTCTGAGGTTTAGGGTTTCTCGATAGGGGTTGGGACTTCGTCATTTCAGGCTCATGCTGTGGTGGTATCCTAACCTCTGTTGCCTGGAAGCATCCGTTTTGTACTCATCTCCGAATGCAGAGGAGAAGTATTGAGAAAGAGAAGGCACGAACAGTGCGCAGTGCAGCAGCGAAATATCTCCCCATAAGCACCGCGCTGTAAGCAAAGCCCAAAAAGCACTCTAGCCCCTCACCCATAGCCCACACGAAGACTCACAGGCCAGAAGTAAAGACGCAGGGTTTCAACTTACGCAGAGCGTATGGTGCATACTCCAGGGAAGTTTCGATGGCAGCTAGACATCCGGTGTTTGTCAGCATCTGCAACAGAAATCCTAAGCTTTTAACCCCAAGCCGTAAGCCTTTCGGCGCAGACTCCACAGCCACACAACGAAAAAGCTGTGGCGACGCACTGATGGATTTCATGCATGAGCCATAAACCGTAAGTTCCCAAACCTTTGCCCCGTCACGAAGCCAAAAACTGTGAGCATAAATCCTAAACGCTACGTTCTCTCGGGAAAGTACCGCGAATAATTTATTGCAGTGGTTCGCGAGTTGGTGGAATCTGATGGAGTCCGCTGGGGAAGAAAGGCAGACAAACGCGAGACGAGGAGTCAAATAGCGAATGTAGGCGTGTAGGAACCCCCTAACGAGGACAGACAAAAAGATGAGTGACAGTTTGAAGGTAAGCTCTACTACACACAGAGAAAGAAAGGCAGAGAATTGCAGACACGTGCGCGGTGAATGCCCTTGCAGGCACGTGAAAGGTGCAATGAGCAATATAACGGCATAGTAATGCATGGATATTCAAGAGCGGAAGAAAAAAAGCAAAATGAATAAGCAACGCGAAAGCGACAGGACGAGAAAGGGAGCAACAGTAGGTATATCTGAAGCCCTACACGCACAGATTCGGAGGCAGACAGCAAGGAAGAAGAACCAAAAACGAAGAGCAGACAGGTAGCAGCGAAGACATAAGCAAAAAGGGGGCCAGATATTTCCTCGCATATTCATGCAAAGACACAAACGGGGATACGGAAGACCCGATGACGCGGCAAAAACTGAGGAGCGAAACAAAGCGATGGGCGTGCAGGCCAGGAGCAAGATGAGGAACGAAGCAGCAGCAACAAGCAGCAGCAGCATGCAGCAGTGCCAGCAAGAAGCAGCAGCAGCAGCCAGAAGCAGCAAGTAGCAGCAGCAGCAAGGGTAGCAGCAAGTAGATGCCGCAAGCAGCAGCACCAGGCAGCAGAGGCGAACACTGACATGCAGACACTAATACAGCTGCGCTGGTGAAGGGAAACAGACAAAAGCACGAAACAGACAATCCGTAACAACAGGAACTGCAAAAGATGAAATGCAGAGATGGAACTGCAGATACGAAGTTACGCAATGACCGAGCAACACAGTGAAGCAAGTAGAAAAAGAACCCACGACTTGCCTGTCGTTAATGCTGGGAAGGCACAGAGGAGTCCAACTCTCTAGCCGACGCAAAGCCAAAGACGAGCTTACAAAGTTTGTCAGCAAGCACACGTCTGCAGCACAAAACCTAACCCTCTAAAGCTCCATCCTTCACTCCCCAGCAGTAATACGAAAGACACAAAGCCACCTCTCAGCCAGGGGTTTTACCATTACTGTCTGCTGCCTGCTCTCAGAGCCTAGCCAGGCCCGAAATCATTTTCCCTTGAGCAGCTTAAAGACTTTGCTATCGCATTTTACCTGTAGGGCTGAGTTCATAGCCCTTAGCGTATGAAAGAGAAACAACTCGCTGTTCCGCAAGAAGCATTGAAGCTCTGAACGCAGCAGACCAACTCGGAACAAGAAGTCGGACTTTGTGGGATGTAAGCCCGAAGCAGAGGGGGAAAATCTCATGGTGCAGCAGCAAGGAGTTGTGCTAGCGAGCCAGCGGCCACTAGAGTGACAGAGAGAACCGCAGACAGAGGCCGGCAGGCCGCAACACTGAGAGGCACTCTGGCGGGAGCTTCGAGGTAGCACATGAAGAGCAGCAGTGAGCTGGAAACTGAGAGATGGGGCAGGAAAAACAAGAGAAGGGAATTTTAAAAAAGGCAGCTGGGAGGAGAGAAGCCAGGGAAAAATCCAAAGACGCGGCGGCAACATTACAAGAGCGGATTGACAAAGGCGGCTGGACCCATGCAGAACGAGATTGAGAAGGATTATCGCAAAGCAAAGGAAAAAAGATACAGACGGAAACACAGTTGAAGGATAGAAATGCAACTAATAACACGGTCCGCTGACAGGACGTTCGGCGTGGGGGCGTTTTTGACAGCAGTCGTCGCGATATGCCTCATCGTGCCGCTAAGAGGCAGTGCCTCAAACGCCCCGCTGATTGAAAGAGCAGCAGACTGCTGCTCCTGCTGCTGCTGCTGCTGCTCCACCGTAGCCGACGCAGCAGCTTCTGCAGAGCCCGATAGAGGTACAGCTGCAGCGGCGCAGTTTGACTTAAACAAAATCGGAAGCAAAACAGAAAGCATTGAGTGAAAGTAGTGGCGGTGCAGCCCTCGAAATATGCCATCGGTCCCTGCAGCCGCAGCAGCAGCGGGAAAAGCAGCAACAGGGAAAAATGCAAATGGTTGACGAAATAAATGAGCAGGGACCTCAAGGAGCAGCACAAACAAGAAGCGCGGACCCCGGCAGCAGCAAAAGCAGACACAGCAGCAGTAACTGCCTTACCGCCCATGAGAGGCCTCACATCGAAGCTTGGCCGAATGAGGAGCGTGCGCTCGACCTCTTTCGTCAGTATGCACACTAGCTGCAGCAAGAGCAGCAAACACGATAGAAAAGCAGCTATGGCAGTTACAGCCTAGCAGCAGCAACAGCAATACCCAGAGTTGACAAATGCAGCCAGCTAAGCAGTCAACCAGGTGCTGCAAAGAGCAGCGGGAGAAGAGTGCAGCAGCCGCAGCAGCAGCAAGACCTGTCTGTGAAGCAGCATGAGGTAACCTCTCGCCGTGCTGTTGTTGATGCTCTGTCGATCGAAGAGGGCCAAGTAAAATGGCCCGCGCGAAAGAAATACAAAACGGCCGCCGAAGCAGCGAAAATGACTGCAGCGAAACGCAAACGCTGAGCTGCAGGCGCTGACAGTCCACGGCCCAAACCCAAAACCCTAAACCCTAAACCCTTCACCTATGCTTGAGCTGCTTGGCAGAAACAGTCTGACGCCAAACGCGCCTTAGACATCCCGAGGACCAGACCCGCCATCCCGGCCCCTCACCGCACAACGTCGGGCGGCTTGTCGCCGCGAAACCTTTCCAGTTTGGACACAATTGCCGACAGAGCCCCTGAGATAAGTGACAGGCCGCATGCCAAACCCTAAACACTCAGCGAAGTTTCCTTTGTGCAGACGCGGGGCCGCAAAACCCTAGTGTTCAAGTTTGCCTCGCGGCTGAGGCCTGAAAGCTGAACATCACCATCTGGCGGCGACTGCAAACGAACCGGCGAAAGCCCCGAGGTTCTCTTCCTTGCCATAGCTGCAGAAACGCGCAAGGAACACTTGCTGCTGAGTGTGGCTGTTGCTTTCTCGAGCTGCAGCTGCTGCGCTGCCTGCCTGCGCCGCTGCACCTTAAGGCGCTCAGAGAGAGCTGGCTCCAGAAAAGGAAGCATGAGGCTCCAGGGCTCACCGCGAGTAAACAGGCTTGCCAGAGTAAGAGAAGATGAAGGTGTGCCGTTTGTGTCGGTACCAGCTGGGGTTGCTGGCGTCTGCAGCGCACAAGACATGAACAGCAGCAGATCCTCCTCAGGAAACTCTTTTCCTCATTCTCACCTGCTCGCGCCTCCTGTTTGTCTCAAGATTAAAATCTTTTTCTGAAATTAAATTTGGAATCAGAAACAGAATTGTCTGCCGCCCCCGCAGCCAGCTGTGCTGCACTGACACAGCCAATAGAGTCTTGCTGTGCTTGTCTGTCTAAGACTTGCCTTCTTCGGGGTGTTTCTTTGCTGCCGTTTGCTGCGCCGTTTGCTGTAGCTGTCCTCCGATGTCAGTGGCGTAGCCGAGGCGCGTTTCCACCAACTTGTGAATGCCTGCTTGCGCTGCTGCTCCCTCTGCTGCTGCTGCTGCAGCTGCATCAGTTGCTGCTGCTGCCTTCCCAGCAAAGCCCGCTGCGTCGTAAGCACTTTCGGCTACTTCGTCCACAGAAGTCTGATCGCTTTCCTTCCCCTGCTGCTGCTGCTGCTGCGGTGGCAGCCTGTGTGCAACTTGCACGGCTTTAGGGGTGGTCGACGTCTGGTAGTGAGCCGTGCTGCTGCTGCTGCTGTTGCTGCTGTTACTGCTAGTGCTGCTGGCTTCTGCGCCGCGTACTCCGCGCACAGCCGCTTCGGCTGCTGCGACTGCTGCAGCAACGACAGCAGCCGCAGCAGCAGCACCAGGAGCAGCAGCTGCAGCAGCAGCCGTCGCTGGTGCAGCAACAGCAGCATCGCCGCCAGCTTCATGGAGGCTTTCAGATTCTGCTGCTCCCTGCTGCGGCTTCTGCTGCGAATCTCCTGAGAGAACACGACTTGCTGCACTTCTTATCATCCCCAACGCGGAAAAAAGGTCACCTTTCCTGTCACTGCTGCTGCTGCTGCTGCTGCTGCCGCCCGCAGTGCTGCTGGTGTCCGCGAAGCTGCTGCTGGCGTTACTGCTGTTATTGATGCTTTCACTGTCGCCGTTCCTGTCGCTGCTGCGAGGGCTGCTGCTGCTGCTGCTGCTGCTGCTGCTGTCGGCCCTGTTGCCGTCGCTTTTGGCACCGCTTTCTACCTCTTTTACTGCGCTGCTGCTGCTGCTGCTGCTGTTGCTAGCTGCTTCAGCAGCTTCGCGCTGTTCGTCCTGCGGCCCCAAGGGGCTTGTGTCTTTACTCGTTGCTGTTGTGCTGCTGTCGCTGCTGCTGTTGCTGCTGTCGCCGTTGCTGCTGCTGAGCCTCCTGTTAATGGCTTCCAGGGAGGACGCAGCGGAGGCAGCGTCTGTGTGTGGCGCTTCTGCTGCAAGTGACTTCGTAGCTGCTTCTAGTTTTGCTGCTGCTGCTGCTGCAGTTGCTGCAGTGGTCTCCTGGCTGTCGAAGCCTAAATTCTCGCTGCTGCTGCTGTTGCTGCTGCTGCTGAGAGCATCTTGCTTGGCTGCGGCGTCGTCCTCAAAGAAGCGCCAGACACTTGCTGCTGCTGCTGCCGCTGCTGCGCCCGCTGCTTCTGCAGCAGCTTCCAGCTTGTCTTGCGGCTGCCGCTCCATGCTGCTGCTGCTGCCGCTGTTTGCTTCGAAGCCTTTGCTGCTGCTGCTTTGGAATCCGCTGCCAGGCGAAGGAGCCCACAGCGAATCTGGGGGGCGCTGCCGACGGTCTTGCTGCTGCTGTTGCTGCTAGTGCTGTTGGGAGAAGCTACAGCCCCCAGAGGCTACAACTTGCTGCTGCAGCTGAAACCAATTCAGTAGCTTTTCTGCTTCCTGCTGCTGCTGTTGCGCATGCTTGCCCGGTATGTGTTGTTAGTGGTCTGCTGCTGCTGCCGCTGCTGCTGCTGGGTTTGTAGCTGCGGCTGCTGGCCTCCTTCGGTTGTCTGCTGCAGTCAAAAAAACAAGACATAACGTGAAATACTGACAAAAGTGTTCCTGCTGCTGCTGCTGCTGCGGTTCTTGCTGCTCCTGCTGTCGCCGTTGCTGCAAGGGCCCCGTCGGCAGCAGCAACGGAGTTGAGTTAGTTGTGCTGCTGCTGCTGCTGCTGCTCGCCTAGCGCATGCGCCGCCCCTTCTGCATAAATTTCCAAATTATTATATTCAGAAGGTTTTATAACATCGAAACAACAGCAGCTGCAGCAGCTGGGACAGCAGCAGCAGCAGTGGCTGGTGTTGTAGCCATGAGCAGCGCCTCCGCTGCTGCAGTTTCAACCAGCAAACCTGTCCGCCTGCAGGGTAGCAGCAGCAGCTGCAGCAGGGAGGGGGGCTGCAGCAGCAGCAGCAACACAGTTGCGAACCAGCATCAAAGGCGGCGCTGCTGCGCTGCTGGAGCTGCTCCGGCGCTCGTGCGAGCAGCAGCTGCAGCAGCTCAGTTACAGCACAGGGAAAGCCGGATCTTCCAGCAGCAGCACTTGAGCAAGCCTTCTCTCTGCCAGCTGCTGCCTGTGCTGCAGCAGCACAAGTGTCTTCCCTGCTGCTCATCAGTTGCTGCTGCTGCTGTTGCTCCCACTGCGCCTGCCGCTGTTCTTTCCTTGTGCCTCAGATGTGTGCTTCTGCTGCAGTCCTCTGAGGCGCAGCCTTCGCAGGACTTTGTGTATCCCCAGTAGCAGCTAGCTAGCTAGCCAGCTCGCTAGCCAGCTCGCTAGCCAACTAGCTAGCTAACTAGCTAGCTAACTAGCTAGCTAGCTTGCCGGCTAGCTAGCTACCCAGCTAGTGGGCAGGGTGTCTGGGGGCCCCCAAGAACTGAGCAAAAAGGCTCAAGGGCGTGAAGCAGCTGCTAGTCAGCTAACTGCCTAGCTAGCTAGCTAAGTAGCTAGCTAGGTAGCTGTCTAGCTAGGTAGCTAGCTAGGTAGCTAGCTTGGTAGCTAGCCATGCGGCTAGCTAGCTAGCTAGCTAGGCTAGCTGGCTAGCTAGCTACGTAGCTAGCTACTTAGCAAGCCATCTAGCCAGATCCACTATGCTACTGTTTCCAAGTCATTTGCGTTTCTGCAGCGATCTGCAGCGTGGGAGGTGACCAGTGGTCACACCTTTTCGAAAAAGCCATTAAAGAATAAAAAAGAAAGTTGAAAATGATTTGCTGAAGTTCTTTTTGCTGCAACTTCGTCTATTTGCTCTTAGCAGCACTTGGCGACGCTTCTTTCTTTGCTTCGAGCGACTCCAGCAATTGCAGCGCCTAATAGAAAGTGTCAAAAGACAAAAGAAGTGTAGAGAGGGCTGAATAGGGTTTACTGAGGGTTTAGGGTTTACTGAGGGTTTAGGGTTTACTGAGGGTTTGGGGTTTACTCAGGGTTTGGGGCCTACTCAGGGTCTAAGGTGTATTCAGGGTTTAGGGCTTAATCAGGGTTTAGGGTTTAGGGTTTAACGGCGAGTTGGGGCTTACTGACGGTTTAGGACAATGAGGGTTTACACTTAACTGAGGGTTTAGGATTTACTGAGGGCTTGGGGTTTACTGAGGGTTTGGGATCTAGGGAGGGCTCATGACGCTTCAAGATCTAGTGCGCGTTTCTTGAGGGTTTAGGGTTTAGGGTTTGGAATTTAGGGTTTGGTGTTTGCTGAAGGCGTGCAGTTCAGGTTTTCCGGAATTGTGAAGGCTTAGAATGCAGAGTGTAATTTGGGTCTGTTGGCGGTCTAAGGTTTAGGAGATGACCATTAGGGTTTAGGGTTTAGGGTTTAAGGGGTTTTAGGGCTTGACGCCAAGGGTTTAGGGTTTAGGGTTTAGGGTTTGCACGCACCATTTTGTTTCTAAATGCTGCAGTAGCAGCAGCAGAAAGCCTCGGGCGACAGCCGAAAACTAAGTGGAAAGAAGTTAGAGCATTTAGAAGCCGGGGGTCAGAAGTGGAGGCACTGGGGAGCGGCTGCAGCGGAAAAGATGTTAAAAATTAATTTATTTTAATTTATTTGCAAACAAAATGAAGATATATTTCTGGAATTTCGAGGAATTTCGGAGAACTTCCTCTTTTTGCAAGTTCACTTCAGAAGATATTCAACATCCATGAAACGCACCAGCAGAGTCAAACAGGGAGTTGGAAATGGCCCGATTAAGCGATTAAATGAATAAACAATTTCATTTATAAATCAAATAATTTAATTAAATGGTCTGTAGATGCAAATAAGCAGTTGAAAATCAAAAGAAATAAAGACGGAATAGCTTATGCTGCAGCCCACAGCTAAGAATACACGAATGCGGAATTCCAAACGAGAACACCAGAAGTCAAGTTTTTTCTTTTTGAAGTTGAAATGAAATGAAAATAAAATAGAAAAATAATAAAGTGTTTGTCAAGTTGAAATTAAATTAAAAGAAAACAAAGAAATAACAAATTGTTTGTTGTCAGAAAAAACAGGAACACGCCAACGCAAGCTCAGGCCAGCTAAAATGGCAAATAAATAGACAAACACAAGTAAACAAACAAACGAACAATTAAATAAATAAACAGACAATTACATAAATAAATAAATAAATAAATAAATAAATAAATGGAGGAGGTAAATAAATATTTTCGTTTTACTGTTATTGGTTGGCTTTCATGTGCGCCCATGCATTGAAACATTGAAAAGAGAAAAGGCAAAAGAACAAACAAATAAATAAATAAATGACAAACAATAAGTAAAATAAACGATTTTGAATAGTTTTTGGTATTTAATTCCAAACATTTTCATCTTCGGATGCATTTTAAATATTTTTAAATTTGAATGTTCTCTTTTTCAATTATTCAATTTCGACCCGCCTCACCTCCACCCCAAACTCCTCCCTGTGTTCCATCAAAACTTGCAGGCCTGCAGAGAGTTTTCAAACACAATTTAAATTATTTAATTGCTTTATTAATTAGCTAATCAATTAATTAAATACTTGGTTAATTAATTAATTAATTAATTAATTAATTAATTAATTAATTAATTGATTATTTATTCGTTTAAGGAATTGCTTGAGGTGCTTCGCTGTATACACCCTAATCTTACAGTTCAAGAAGCAGCAAAACTCAGAAATAATGAAATTACTGAAGAAGAAAGACAAATTGATTAGTTAAATAAATAATCAAATGATTAATTAATTAATTATAAAATAATAAAAGCTCATAAATAAATTTAGTATTCAATTGTTAGAGCTTTCAGTGCAGATCACGACTTAAATAGAAGACAGGCTCAAATAAAACAAAATAAATGTTTATTCAAATCAAATTGAATTAAAAACTTGAAAATACAAAGAAGTTCGCGTCTCTTCTTGGAAATAAACCTGAAAAAAGAAGAGCGGCTAACTTTAATGATAGCACATGAACGGGGTTTAGGGTTTAGGGTTTAGGGTTTACGGGTGCGCATATACGCACAAGTGCCGATTAATTGGAAGAAAAGAAAAGAAAACAAAAAAACAAAATGAAAAAGAATTCCAAAGAGAAGTTTATAAAATTAAAAACGAAATAAGAAGAGGCAGTTAGCATGAGCTGAAGGAAAGCAGCAAAAGTGGAACAAAGAGAACCATTTTTGGTGAATTAGAAGACAAAAAGAAAACAAATAAATGAAATAATAAATAAATAAATAAATATGTTCATTTGTTTTCTCTTTTGTTTCTTCGCCACTTTCAAAGACAGGAGCACGAACATGAATTTGAACTTTGAATTGAATTTTTCCTTCTCTTAAAGTGGAAAATTTAATTTCGAATAAATTCAAATGAATTCTTTTTGATTTTTCTTTTTTTTAAAGTGGAAAATTTAATTACAAACTAATTCAAATGAATTTTTTTTTGATTTTCTTCTTTTTTTGAAGTAGAATTAATTGGAATTAATTACAAATTAATTCCAGTGAATTCTTTTACCTTTCTTCATGAGCTGTACAGACAGCGCGTGAGCCACCATTGGAGAAAAAAAATCATCATTTTGCATCACTGGGCTAAAAGCTCTCAGAGTGATTTTGAGGGACTTTTCTGCAGTTTTTCTGCAAAAAAGAATTCAATAATTCAATTAAAATAAACTTCAAACAAATTTAAATATTTCCATGCAATCCATTTATTGCAGCGGCCGCCAAGTTGGGAAAAGGAACGGAGAAAACAAATCCCACGAACTTCATTCGCACTCAAAACCCTAAACCCTAAACCCTTAACCCTAAACCCTTGGCCTTTCTTAAAGTAGATGCGCACGTGGGCTCGCTGCCTCTCTATTAGGCGTTTCCACCAGCAAAAATTTAGCTACACAAATATACTACCGCAACCCAAAACCCTAAACCCTAAACCCTAAACCCTAAACCCTAGTTTGAGCGCACCGCGCCTCCACATAAACCACACCAAACTTATTCCCTTTTAGCCGCCAGGGCGCCACGAAGGCCCAGAAAGAATGAGTGCTGAATTTCCATCGAGAGAAGGTTTCCTACACAAACACCCTAAACCCTAAACCCTAAACCCTAAACCAGCGTTTCCACCGCAGGTACCAGAGGGCTGACAGCAAGCCACAGAGGGAGAGAAGGAGGCGATCAGGCTTCCGGGCCCAGGCCTCTGGGCTCATGGAGCTTAGGGTTTAGGGTTTAGGGTTTAGGGTTTGGGGTTTAGGGTTTAGGGTTTGGGGTTTAGGGTTTAGGGTTTGGCACCATTAGGGAGTCCGCGACGCCGTCGGCCCTGCCGGAGTTCTTCGCAAGAATATCTGCCACGGGGATGTTGAGGAGAGTTATGAAGGAAGGACTAAAAATAAAATAAATAAAATAAATAAAATAAAATAAATAAAATTACATTAAATTAAATGAATAAATAAAACAAAATAAAATTATAAAAAAAAGAAAGAAAAGACGAGGTGAATGCTGAAAAGAAAAGGGAGAAGGAAGCTGAACAAGATTCCAAATTCGAAAAATAAATTAAAAATAACAAATAGCAGAATTAATTTAAAATAACAAGTTCCAAAATTAATTGAAAATAATAAATGGCAAAATAAATTAAAAATGATAAATAAAAAATAAATTAAAAATAACAAATAAAAAATGAATTAAAAATAATAAATTAAAAATAAATTGAAAATAATAAATTTAAAATAATAAATGGCATTTATTTAAAACACAATTTCGTAAAAGAAAACAAACCCCTCCGGTGGTCTGGTCCACTGGTCCTTCTTGCGCTGCAGCAAAACGCAAACCAGGAGATTAAAACAAATAAACGATAATTAAATAATAATTAAATAATAATTAAATAATAATTAAATAACAAATTTAATTAAAAGTAAAAATAAAAAAGAATTAGATTTTGTTGAGAGCCACAGAAATGGCTGGGTGTATACACAGGACTCTGGAGTGTATGTACACTTAACTGCAAATGCTGCACTTTTCGAGGGCAAAAAAAGGTAAAATTATTTTACAAAAAACACAAATATATATATATATATTTAGAATATATTATGTGTATATAGTATACATATATATGTCTATAATATGCATATATATACATATATATATATGTATACATATATATATATATATATGTATATGTATATATATATATATACATGTATATATATATCATATATAGTTGGATAATGTATATATAAAAGCAATATATATTAATATGCCTACATATTATCTAAAATACATTTATTTATATACTGTCTGAAATATATTTATTTATATAATGTCTAAAATATATTTATTTGTGTTATCTAAAATACATTTATTTATATAATGTCTAAAATATATTAAGTATTGAAGTCAAAAATAAACTATACAATATGTGTACGTACAGTATGCAGAGGAAAAATAAATATTCAAAAGTGAAAATGTTTAAAAATAAAATATAAAATATAAATAAATATAAGTGTAATTTTCTGCAAATGCTTTTAAATAAGTTAAAAAATAAATAAAGTATAAATATAGTTATCCGGAAATATCCAAAAATAAATTAAATAAATAAAATAAAATTAAAGTAGAATTATTTGAAAACAATTATGAATCAATTAAATAAAATAATAAAATGAAAGTAGAATTATTTGAAAACAACTATAAATAAATTAAATAAAACAATGAAATAAAAGTATAATTACTTCAAAATAATAACAAATAAATTAAATTAATAAATAAATTAAATTAAATTAAATTAATAAAATAAATAAAATAATAATCTTACCCGCAGCACTTCCATAAAGGCCCTGGCCACTGCAGGGGCCACGGGCTTTCCCTCGTCTAAAACGGAGGCAATTTCAGCTCTAATAAAAAATAAAATAAAATAAAATAAATAAAATAAATAAAATAAATAAAATAAATAAAATAAATAAAATAAAATAAGTGAGAATTTTGTTGTTAGAAGGCACCAGCAGCAGGAGCAGCAGCAGCAACAGTAGGAGCAGCAGCAGCAGCAGTAGCAGCAGCAGTAAGAGCAGCAGCAGCAGCAACCGCCGTAGGAGCAGTAGCAGCAGCAGTAAGAGCAGCAGCAGCAGCCGTAGGAGCAGCAGCAGTTGCGGCAGCAGCAACAGCAAAGCCCGCAGCGGCAGCAGCAGCCGTCAAAGCTGCAGCTATAGCAGCAGCAGCAGCAGCAGCAGCAGCAGCTAATTGCCATTCACCAGATTTTTGATTATTTACTGCTGGTCTTTCCATAGGCGTTAAAACCTTAGGGCCACTGTGCCACGTGGCGCTGCTGCTGCAGTGGCGGCTAGGGTTTAGGGTTTAGGGTTTGAACTCCAGGGTTTAGGGTTTAGGGTTTGAACTTGAGGGTTTAGGGTTTAGGGTTTAGCTCACGGCTTGATGACAACACCTTCGATTTCTTGTTCTTGAGAAGCAGACGGATTGTCTTTGAGCTGCTGCAGCATTTGCTGCAGCTTTGCAGCATCTGCAGCACCCAAACCCTAAACCCTAGACCATCAAACCCTAAACCCTAAACTTTAGAGCGCCAAACCCTAAACCCTCCCACTCTCCGACACAGAGCCCGCAGCAGCCCCTACAGCCTGCAGCAAGCAGCAGCCTGCACTTAAGGCCTAGAAATTAGGGTTTAGGGTTTAGGGGTTAGGGTTTAGGGTTTAGGGTTTAGGGTTTGAGGACCCACCCGCAGGCGACGGCGGGGCCTCAAGACTGTCGCAGTTTTCTGCGGTGTCTTTCAATGAGTTATCCTAAAGGAGAAAAATGAAAAAATGAATAAAATAAATAAATAAATAAATAAATAAATAAATTCGGTCGATTAATTAATTAATTAATTAAACGAATTAATTAAACGAATTAATCAATTAATTAATTAATTAATTAATTAATTAATTAATTAATTCGTGTAATTATTAGCTAATCAATTGATAAATAAATAAACAAATGAATGAATTTATTAATCAAAAATGTAACTTAAGAAATTAATTTAAAATGTAATAAAGAATTGATAAATAAAAAAAATAAAGAGTAAATAAATAAATAAATAAGGAAACAGTTCACCTTCTGTTTCGAAAATTGAAGAATAGAAGAAAACAAAAAGTAATTTGTTTATTAAACTGATTGATTTGATTTAAATAAAAAGTAATTTAATTAATTAAACAACTACATTTTACCCTTTTTGCTGCTGCTGCTGCTGCGCTGCTGCGCTGCTGCTGCTGCGCTGCTGCTGCATCATACTCTGTTCTCCTTATTTCAAATGCTGCAGCGTTTAAGCTTTAATTTTTAGATGAATTCTTTATTGGTATTATTATTATTATTATTTATTATTATTATTTATTATTATTATTGTTATTATTATTATTATATTACTATTATTATTATTATTCATTATTTATTTGCTGCAGCCTCATAACTCTAGTTTTGAACGTTCGCAGCTGTTTACTGGTGGCTACTAATGCTCACGCATAACTGCTGCTGCTGCTGCTGCTGCTACTACTGCTGCTGCAGCTGCTACTAGCGCTTCTGCTGCTGCTGCCTCTGGTGCTCTCGCTGTCGCTGCCGCTACCCCTGCTGCTTTTGCTGCTGCAGCTGCTACCGCTTCTACTTTTGCTGCTGCTGCTGCTACCTCTGCTGCTGCTGCTGCCTCCAGATACATCGCTGTTTTGCTGCAGTGAAAACCTGTGCTTCTTGTTATTATTAAATTACAAAACATTTATTTATTTTTATATTTTAACTTATAATTTTCTTCATTGCTGTTCTCGCTTTGGGGGATTGCTGCTGTCCATACACCCCAAGCGCCCAAACTCACCAGCAAAAGATTCGGCAGCCACTACGGCCTTTATTTATTTATTTATTTATTTATTTATTTATTTATTTATTTATTTATATTTATTTTTGGAAAATAAATGACTCACTGGCTGCAGCTGCAACAAACCAAACGCAGAGCAGGCAGCAGGGGTTGTTTCTGGTGTATATCCACCGAGTTGCAACAAAAGCAATAAATTAAAATTCATTTTTAAATAAATAATAAATTAAAATGCATTTTGAAACAAATGATAAGTAAATTAAAATGCATTTTTAAAACAAATAGCAAATTCAAATGCAGATCCACCAAATCATATTTACTCCTATTTTCCCGAGCCACTCCCGCCCAACAAAAGCAGCAGCAGCAGCAGCAGCAAGAGCAGCACAAGAAGCAGCAGCAGCAGCAGCAAGAGCATCAGCCCAAGCAGCAGCATAAGCAGCAGCACAACCAGCAGCAGCAGCAGCAGCAGCAGCAGGAATGGTGTTGACTTATAAGCCTCTAGGCAATCTGCAGCAGCAAAAAAAAGAAGCAAATAATAAATTCGGGATAAAAGAAACAAATAAAATACTTTAAATAGAGTATTCAAATAGAATACTTTAAATAAAATATTTAATGCTTACAATTTTGGTGCTAACTGCAGCGCCCGCCGCGGCGCTGGTTGCTGCAGCTGTATCTGCTGCTGCTGTTGCTGCAGGAGCAGCAGCAGCAGCAGCAGCAGCAGAATCAGAATCCGAGTCAGCAGCAGCTGCAGCATCATTTGTGGAGTCGCTTGAAGGCGCTGGGGAAGACGGCGCTTCGTCTGCTGCTGCTGCTGCTTGTTGTGCTGCTGCTGCTTTTCTTGCTGCTGCTGCTGCTGCTGCTGCTGCTGCGGCTGCTGGCAGCGAAAGCCCCGGTGGCGAAGCTGCTGCTTCTGCTTTTTTCTTTGCTGCTGCTGAGGGGGGCAGGGGCGGTGGTGGTGGCGGTGCTGCTCCTGTTGCTGCTTTTGTTGCTGCAGCAGCAGCAGCACCTGCTGCTGGGAGCGGAGGCGGTGGTGGCGGCGGCGGCACTGTTGCTGTTGCTGATTTTTTTGCTGCTGCTGCTGCAGCATCAGCTGCTGCTGGCAGCGGGGGAGGTGGCGGCGGCGGTGGGGCTGTTGCTGCTGCTGATTCTTTTGCTGCTGCTGCTGCTGCAGCTGCTTTTGCTGGGAGGGGGGGCGGTGGTGGCGGCAGTGGGGCTGTTGCTGCTGCTGTTTTTGATTTTTTTGCTGCAGCAGCAGCAGCTGCTGCTGCTGCTGGGAGCGGGGGCGGTGGTGGCGGCGG